>NW_028301600.1:30000000-30303030 GCF_987345545.1 Pholcus phalangioides | reverse complement strand
TCACGCTTCTGTCTGCAACACCACGATGGTCGGATTCGAGTCTGGAGACACCGTGGAGAGAGGATGCTGAACAGCTGCGTTATGCACCGCCACACTGGTCCTGCACCGGGTATTATGGTATGGGGCGGTATTGGATATCACTCTCGCACTCCTCTAGTACGCATTGCCGGTACTTTAAAAAGCCAGCGCTACATCTCCGAGGTGTTGGAGCCAGTTGTCCTTCCTTACCTTCAGGGCTTGCCCACAGCCATATTTCAACAGGATAATGCGCGACCACACGTGGCACGCATTGTCCAAAGGTTCTTCGTCAATCGCCAGATTGAATTGCTTCCCTGGCCAGCTCGCTCTCCGGATCTTTCGCCGATAGAAAACATGTGGTCCATGGTGCTCAACGATTGACCCAGATTACATCCCCAGCTGCCACACCAGATCAACTTTGGCAACGCGTGGAAGCTGCTTGGTCTGCTGTACCCCAAGAACACATCCAAAGTCTCTTTGAATCAATGCCGAGGCGTGTGGCAGTGGTGATCTCCAACAATGGCGGCTACTCTGGCTACTGATTTTGGCAGGAACCACACTTCACAGAAGTCTATAAATTTAATCATTTGATGCTTGGTCAACATGTTATCTACAAAATAAATATTGTTGCGATATCTCTTGTCTTTCTTGGTGTTGCAATTTGGGTGGCCAGCAGTGTAGATACAAAGTAGGAAATTATTATCCCATCGCTCATTCGATGTAGTATGTTACTCTAAACGAGCGGTGGGATAATAATTTCCTACACCATAATTTGCATAACATCAACGATATTCACAAAACTTCTACAGTAACACGATCTTATACACCGTCCGACATATAACAATTCAAAAAAAGAATTAAAATCTGTGCCTTAATCTTTTGCCCTACAAAGAGTAAATCTTAAGAAATAAAATCGAATTTTTTCCTACTGAAACGGACGGGTCGATAATATCTGAAATATTTGATATGATATATATATAAGATATATAATGTTGTTTTATTGGCATTGTGTGAATGTGTGGGTAAATGTACATTGGGATTTCTCAATTCTCAGGAGGAAAACAATCCATTTGAAAAATGTTCAACTACTTCACCACGGCGGTTGGTGTTCGTGACCACCAGGTCTAGACAACTGTCGGCGCCGTTAAATTTTTTTGCCTCCCTATGTGGAGCACGTATAACATCATAAAACGACATCAGTATAATTAGAAGTCAAGATGCATGAAACGGTTTTTGTTGTTCTACTTTAAGTAAGGATCAAAGAAAATCAGCGGCACTTCTCTCTCTATTTACGTACTGCGACAATTTAACTCAGTTACTCTTGTATGAGAATAATTTAAGGTATCCGTCTGCGTTCGAGAGCACTTTGCTATAAAATGGTACTGGAGTGAACTCATTTTTTGATATAGAAAGTGTCACCAAAATGGTGAAAACAATGATACATTTTGAACTACTTATGTCATTTCCTTTGAAAAAGTTATTTTTAAGCAAAATTCATGTAATATTCGAAACACGATTGCAAAAAAAAAAAATACTATGAATGGAATGTTTTGTTATTTTCACAGAACATTCAACTAATGATGGTGCAGGCAAACTGGAATGTAAAGGATTGTATGGTATGCTCATAAGTTAAACTCAAATCTATTAATGTAGGTGTGAATTTTTTGAAATTTCATTCTACATATTGTCTGTAAAACACTGTAATTAGACAAATATTTGTGATAGACTTTAAAATTTAATTCATAACCTCAACAATATATAGCAAAATGTCACTAAAATTTCATAATGATACATTGAATAGATATTTTGAAATCATATTTCAAACTAAAGTAAAGTCCCAAAAATAGCATTCTTCGTTGAAAACGTTTAAAGCTTTTCATTCACAGTGTACTTGTATGTAAAAACCGCAACACTAAAGTGGAAGTAACTTCGATTCTAAGCGTCATATAAATAAAACAAGGACTGTTTTCACATTACGACAAACAGGGCTTTCATAAAAAATAAAAAAATAAAAATCGATATTTTCTACCAAAATGACGTTTTCAACGTAGTCGGATACCTTAACCTATGTGTGGTAAAAATAACCTATATCGACACAATTACGTCTTAGGCTCGATTCTTTCACTTTTACGTACAATGTTATAGTACAAGTATACGAAAAGAAAAGCTCTGTTTTTTTTTAAAGCTGTAGTTTTATTTTGATTACGGAATAAAACTAAATTGAGTTAGATCGATTTGTTATAAAACAAATGTTTTTATCTAATTAATTTAATAGAACGGGTTTCCGAAACGTGAGAACGAATACTTATCGTGGTGAATTTGGAGATCTTGAGCATAACGGTTGTTTAAATCAGCGGTTCTCGACCCATGGTCATATGGTCTTGTTGTCCTGGGATATTCTAAGGGTGCCATGGGATAAAAATCAACTGAAAGGGAAGCTACGACAAGTGGTGAACGGAGTCACGGAGAACTGTGAAGAGAAATACAGTTTTCAAGTGAAATATGTTAGGAAAAAAATGTAACTACTTTCAGAATCCAGCAGAGTTGTCCGTGGAACCAGGGCCATCTTACCCCATGTCCCCATCCAGGTATGATCTGGGGGCCTCGTGCCCATAGAAGACCTACGTGGTGAGATCTGGCATTATGATTTTTGCAAGTAAGTATGCGAATATGTCTTCCAGTGAAGTATGGGGTCCCAGAACATCGCATAGCCTCAGTACCCATGATATTGAGACGGCCATGCATAGAATTCCCACCGGAAGAAGCTCACTAAACTCTAGCTCAGGGTAGGCGCAGACCCATGTTGGTGTGTCGGGATGGATGACTTACAGTATTATGTAGGTTCATTGGATCGTTCTTGTATTTTACACAGACCTATCTTTCCCTTAAAATTCCCCCTTCTGAATTCGTGCCAGATCCAGGGTTCCAGAGATGTTTCAGGTTGTTCTTAATAAACTTAGTTTTGTCTCTATAAATTCAATAAATAAAATCTCTACGGGACCCTGTAGGACAGGGGACCCTGGGTAAGACAATAGGCTACAAGAAGAAAATTTGGTCCAAGGCGGGCCCATGGGCTAAGAAAGGTAGAGAACCAGGTTTAAATGATTCGAATGGTCACGCTTTTCAAATTGATAAAAAGAAAATTCTCTTTTCAAGAAAGTTGTGTAAAAATTTCTTAGCACGCAAAGCATTTGTTACGGAATTCCACGTCTTGAAAAAACAATTTAGATGATTTTTTATCCAAGGAGAATAGCTTTTAGGAAGACATGAACAAAGTGGACACTGGGTCTTAGAATTAGGACATGCGCATATTGTGGTGTTTAGGTAATGGACCGAACCACGAGCAACCTTTCTGATCAGCATCAAAAGAAGAGCACCTCTCTCCACCATGTGTCAATACTCAGACCACTAAAATGTGAATTCTTGAATGAAACTTGAATGTGGTAGTTTGATTAAGTGTGCCGAACAAAACCCTTCAAGCATGAAATTGAGCACTAGCATCGAGCACTTTATGATGAATACTTCAGAGTGCATCATCATGATGCACGTGAGCTACAACTTGAAGATTCATGATTGGTATTGATTGAGTTGCAAACTGACGGATGCATGCATTATTAGCACATGCATGCTCACCACGGGATCGGAAGAACTGTTTTTCTATGCCGTGGTGCCGGCTTTGCATTCATTCAAAATTCTATTAGTCTATAACATCTTCAAATTGGTGCAACCTGAAGCATTAGAGAGTTCTCTATGTTAATGCCCGATCCGGGTCTGCTTGGTTTGCTCTAGAGAGGTGTAAAACATACACTATAAGACTGGACAGCGCGTAGCATATGTGCTCGAAGGTCTGTACTACACATTGTGTTTGAAGATTTCGTATTGGGGTCCGTGGAGAGATTTTATATTGTTTCGTCCACTGTTTTCACACTGCCATGTACTGTATATTATTTTGGAAAGGGGTTCGTGCCTTTCATTTTATTGCCACGTGGAGGGTCCGTGGATTTCATCTTACTGGAACAAAGGGTCCGTGGAACTCAAGAGGCCAAGAACCATAGTTTTTTACCCGTCATCTTGCAGATCTGACTGCATATTGTATCGTAATTGACCCTATTCAGCGGCGGTCGTGCGATATTTTTATTAACTGTTATATTCCCGCCAGTATGAATACGCGAGATTAAAAAAAAATTATATTTTCTGTGTTTAATAAGGCAAATAAGCTGCATCATATTCATTATTTTTAATTAATTTATTAATTTAATATTTAATGGCCTTTGTAATAATTTCAAAAGATCATTCAAATACTATACAGACAATGGATATAATTTAATTACTATGTACTGTAGTATTGTTGTTATTCCATAATATTTTATAGCTATTCAACATATTCAACAGCTCATCGCGAAGTATAAATCTGGTAATTTTCGAATACGCAAACAAAGGAAAAAAATTGATTGTTATTAAGCTGTGGAAAAAGTTGACATTGTCTCCAATATAATCTTAATATGATTTATAAATCTGAAAAAAAATTCATAGTATCTAAGTGACAAAAGTGTATTTTACCGATAAATAAGTGTAGTTAAGACGCGTGAAAAATAAATATGATATAATGAATTGTCTCTGTGAGAATATCCCAGCTGTTTGTCGAGTTTGGCTCAGCTTTTTAAACTTTGGTTAGGTGAAATTTAATTTGTTATCAATGAAATTTACTTAATATATGAACAGTAAGAAGTTAATTACTTTTTACTCGTTGTTCCCTTCAAGAGTATTTAGAATTTTAATTCGTTTTATTTATGCGTGACATGACAAAAAGAAAGGAAACGTAAAGCTTGTTTTGTTGTGGTGTTTTAATGACATCTAAGTGGTTTACAGGCTGCAAATAAAGTACATATTATAAAACTCAAGAGCGTTTCGAATTCTAAATTCTGATTAATTATCTATCAACTCTAAAATCAATTATCATTCGCATTTAACTTCAGAATTTCGTTTTAACCCTTCATCTACTAGATTATGAAAAGTAGAATAAGAAGAAAATGATAATATAAATATAATGATAATAATGTTCATTATGTAAATTATTTGGTAAGTTATTTTAATTATATTTAAAGACAAAAATAAAATAAAACAAAAATACTGTTTTTCATACAATTAGTTACATATCAAATTATCTAAGCTGCTACTTTAAAATACCGTCAGTAGATAAAGGGTGAATATTGCATGCTGATATGAGATTAGCATGCGAAATATTTCTGTGTGTACTGCCCAAAGATTTAAAAGGCCCTGAACACTGTATATTTTCCCATGTTTTGTTTTCTTTTTCAAATTTAAAAGCAGAAAGTACAATATGAAAGTCATCGAAGCAGCAATTTAAAATTTATATTATAACTTTCCAATGTTTTCACAAATTTGTTCTCACTGCAAGTGATATCTTCAAAATATTTTCTGATCTGATATGATACGTAAAAACCGTGAAATTTTTTTTTTCAAAATTAACGGTACTCATACATTAAAAAAAATATGTTTTATAAAAATTGAAAGTAAAAAAAAAAATGTGTTGCGTAAAACGTATTGTTTTTATTTTCCATAAAATAGCAGATCCTTCAAACAGCTACGAATAAAAATTGAAATGAAACATAAAAAGTACAGTATAAAGTGAAATTCATCGATCTCGAAGCAGCCCAGAATTATTGCCCAGTTGCCATTCCAAGGAGAAGTTTGTTTGTTTTCTTTTTTGATTCGTTGTGTAGTTTTGACTGGAAAAGAGCTTCCACAGCTCTGCAGAGCTTAGTTCTCAGCATTTGCCGACAAAGGCTTTCAGTAATCTCTCAAACCTCACATTTAGAGCTCTGATGGATTTTATTTATTTATTTTTTTTTTTTGGAGATATTTCTCTCTCCGAAGCAATATTTTTTTCTCCCCTCACTAATGTTTATTTACTTATTTTTTATCGCTAAAATTTTTTAGCCACTGTTCTATACAGAATATAGATGGTGAAGAGTTCTCTCTCTCTCTATTCGGGTATTTCTCAAACACACAAGCATTTCTACGATCATTGACAATGCCCCCTTGGCGACTTTCGGGTATAGATTTAGGCGACTTCATCAGCCCTCCGCTACACCAGGGGATGCGCTTCTATATTTATGTATCCTATGTTGCTTCGGGTACTTTTTTCGTTGGCTGGGTTTTCGTCGCGGCGATGGCTAGATTCGAACGAACAACGCCGCGCGGGTTTCTTGGATTGCGAGCAACCCCTCACTACGTTTAGATGCTTTACAGAGAAAGCGAGTCGCTACACTTTTCCAGATGATGTGAAACGGTAATGACGGCAAGTCTTCACTGCAGGTCTTCCATTGTTTGATGAAACTGTCGACGGCCCAGTGCTGGACAACAAGGGGTTTCAGCTATGGTCGACTCAGTTGCTTAGCCGGAGAGTCACCGGCGGTAACCGGCCTGTCACGGGACCCTGGACAACCAAAATGAGAGTCCCGGTACAGAACTGGACTATCGGTAATATCCGACAGGCGATATTCCTCCCGGTCATGACCCAAGAAAGCATTCGTCGAAGTATTACTCAAAGAGTATCGGTAAGTTGATTATTATTGTTTGTATTTAGAATATAATGCATTTTTGGGCGAATATTTTATTAAATATTATATATATGTATAAATTATTTTAAAATTTACTTTTTAATTACGAACGCATGAAATACGAAACGTTTAAATCATTTAATTTCATAAAGCTGATCTTTCTAAATCGCTTTAAATTATAGATGTTGGAGATGCAATTCAGTATCGTAGAGTAATATACTTTATACTTTTGATTTAATTCAAGAAAATTAACATTAATTGATTTCACGTATGTATAAATTAATATATTGAAATAAAAATTGATTAAAATTCTCAAGGGAATGAATCATGAATATTTAAAATGTTTTTTTTTCTTTTTCATTCAGAATTACAATAACCCGTCAGTTGAAATGTCATATTTATACATTTTTGGGGATATAATCTCTATAATTTTAATAATTAAATATTTTTTGTGGAAAATATTTCCATGTTAAAATTGAAATATAAAAAAACAACAAATATTTTCTAATAATCTAATTTAACTCGAGTTAGAATCATCAACCTGCATCCTAAGTCATCATTATATTAAAATACGATTTAATAATCATTATAATTTAATTAATTAAGATTTAATTAGCAAAATGAATTTTTGATATAACTTTTTCCTAATAGAACTTATCTTAAATTTCTCAATCAACCGGTTTCAAACGGTTTTGAATCTCAACAGAGAATTTCGCATAATATGTTAACGGTATTCCAAAATGATATTCATTTCAAGTTTTGCATCAGAGCGGTAACGATTTATTTTCGAGTATTCTCTTATTTTGGAAATGCTACAAATAGATCTAAAGAATAGATCGAAAAGAATAGATCTAAGATAATATATATATATAATCTAAACGCCGATTAGACTCCACACATACATCCGTATCTTTATCACATCGTGAAAAGTAGAATTTTCATCAATTTTTTTATATCAAAACACACAGTAAAATTTTCATAGGAATAAAATTTTTTAAAAAATGAGTCAATGAATTTTTTTTATAAAATTAAAAAAGTCAACGCGTTTTCCTTGAAAATCGCATCCACAAGAAGTTTTCTTGTGGACGCGAGTTTTCTTGTTAAATATTCATATCATTCTAGATTAAATTTCAATTCATTTTTATAGCTAAAAACAATTTAGCATTGAACAGCGGATTTCGATCCGAATTTGATTATGCAAAAACACAGTGCTTCCAAAAAAAAAAAACGAAAAAAAAAACTAAATAGTTGGTTTGGAGTAATATTTGGACAAAAAAAAAATTCATTAACGATAATTTCCTCAAGACAAAGAAATGAATACATGACTTTTTAATACAAATGAGATAAAAATTGATCTCCAGTTAGGCGATTGATATTCTTATAAGGGATAAAAATCACCTCCGTTTTTTGTTTTGTTTTTTCTGCGAGTAAAAGCAACAGCGTTATATCGAATTTCAACACGATATTCATTTCAAGTTTTGCATCAGAACGGCAAAGAATCGGATCATCTAACATAGGGAAAGGAAAAAAAAAATGTTTGAGAGTAATTCTCTTATTTCAGAAATGCTAAAAACAGCTAAAAGAAGCATTCCAAGGAAAAATATATATGTATATATATTTAAGATATATATATATAAATCCTCGTAAACGCCAATTGGATTCCACGCATACATCCGTATCTTTACGAAACTGGAATTGCAATGGAAGTTTCAAGAGGTGACAGGAAGGGGTTAGTATTAACATAGTGTAACATATCTCTTTCACCCCCTTCACCTAAAACTGGCCGAGGTTCATAGTTTTGGCTGGAAATGAATTTCGCCAAGTGTTAAAGCCACATTTAGGAGAAGATTTTTCCGGTAATGATGGATCACACTATGTGTGCATGTAAGAGAGAGAAAGAGAGAGAAGAGAGAGAGAGCAAAGCATTTAGTTGAGAGGAAAAAAAGAGAGAAATGAGGAAAAACTACAAAATACTAGAAAAACACCAAAAAAAAAAAAGAAGAAAAAAAGATAATGAGGAATAAAAGGAGGACGCAAAAGGACAACAGTCAATAGAGGAAAATAAATAAATATACATATATATATCAATTTATTTACTTATTTATTTTTATCCTCCTTATTATCATTATTTTCTGTCGACAAAGAAAACGTAATGATGCATATTGTACTATTTACGTCTAACATTTCAGATTCTCTATCTTTTTTTTTAGTTTCGTTTTCTTTCTTCAATGAATTAATATCTTTTTTTTATTCATTGAAGGAAATTTTATCCATGGTTTTTTTTTTCGCTTCCTCCTCGAGAAAAAATTAAAAGAATTCTAAATTCATTTATACCTAATACTTTTGAGTAATATAAAAACGAAAACAAAACAGTTATTAGAAATATATTTGCTTATTTAACGCTCTAATGCGAAATAACCTCAACCAATAAATTATTCGAATCGTTTATAAACGCTATTCTATTATATAAGGAATAAGAATGTTATAAAAATTGAAAAATATACCACCTACCGCAAAATTAGAAATGTAACACCTTGAACACGTTGTGCTATATGTTTGAAATTTTTACCGCAGATGAGAGATAAAAATGTAGGTGAGGAAATGACCACAAAATCGGAAGGAAATATGATTTATTTCATGTTTTACAGAAACGCACAAAAAATAGGCCAAAAAAATCGACCATTGAAAAACTACATAAATACAGTAAAATCTCGTTAAAACGTCACTCACGTTATCGAGAAATTATGACGGCTTAAGCGAAGTACCGTCAGTTTGAATGTGCAGTATTGTGAAAATCGTAAAATTTTAAAGTAATATAAAATTTATTAAAATATTAATTAAAATTACGATATTAACAAAATAAATTTGCAGATTACAAAAGATAAAACTATTTTTTTAGCTTTTGTGTGCCTTCAGTACTTTACTTATTATGGTAAAATACACTGGTATATTCATGATACAAATACAAGGTAAGCTAGAACACGGGGTCCAATTTTGACTTTAGGGGTTCCTGGACAGGGCAAAGCGGACACTAGAAGGCCTCAAATTAGGGAAAAAATGTCTGGATTTTCAGCAAAGATATTTTGTTTAAAGTTGAAGTCCTATATTAGTGAGGGCCCATGGAGAAATTACGTCCAGCTTGAAGAGTTCCTTACGTTTTAAGAACTTTTTTGTTTTTTAGTGGTCAAATGTGAACTTCCTCAGTGTAACTTCTGTTACTTGAGCCATTCCGTTTTGTTACATAAGGCTTTTATGGTCACTTTTGAACGTAAGCCACACACAATGCTGCTATCAAGCCCTTTCTTCAAAGGAGGCCATAGAAATAATATGTAATTTTCTCTCATACTTTTACATAGTGACGAGTTAACCGAAATTGGCCACGAGTAAACGAGAATTAGATAACATATCTATAAGACCTAGACGTGACAGAAGAAAAATGACGACTTATTAGGGTGATGATTTACCGAGGTTTCACTGTAATTGGTTTTGTCACAGAATATAAAATTGATGTAGGTTCTCAAATACGTGGAGCAGGTCATTGAAATTTTCACTACTCGACAGCAACTGTACGTGTACTCAATTTAAAGAACATCCAAGTTGTTATGCAATTGACTTTCAATTCTTTTGGTCGATTTGTTATGAAATAAGCCCTCTGTAAAACATGAACCACATTTCTCTTTGATTTCGTGATTATTTTCTCATCCACATTTTTACTATCTCTGGTAAAAATTTCAAACATATACCGCAACGCGTTCAAGATTTTGCATTTTTAATTTCCGGTAGAGTTTTCTAGATGCCCATCTATATTACTGGTGGTGTTTTTTATTTTTATTGATTGATGATGTAGATATATTATGATGTTTTATTAAATTCACTGAATAGAATGAAAAGAATAATGTATATATATATATACATATATATGTATTATACTTTGAAATTTTCGATGATTAGTCGTTGATTATGACGTTGAATATATAGAGTGCTTAAACATCGAATAAGACATTCCATTTCTTCTTTTAAATAAAATTAAAAAATTGCTTCGGCATTTTTCAAGATACCGTTGAATAATGAAGGTTTTAGGTGAAAGTTAGTAGTCACTCTGTACGCATGTTAAATTTTAGAGACGTTGTTTTCTGTGTATAAAGATAATACTTGCCAAAAAAACCCTACATTAAGAAAATACGGAATAAGTCCGATACAACGAGAATCTCGGAATTACAAGTAATTTCCAAAGAAATAACGTTGACGCGATACAAAAAATATTCGTTTACCGTGAGTTGCAAAATCGGGAAGCTTTCGCCATAAAGTAAGCGAAATTTGCGAAAACGCCAAAACACGAACAATCCTCTCTTAAGGAAATTAAATTAAGTATGGATTATCATCGTATTACCACTTATTATCGCACATACTCTTCGAATACATTATTCTGAGGTACTTCTAACATAGAATAGACACAAGGGGGGGGGGTAATGTATTTATATTCTCTCTTCTTATAGTTGGGCTTTCCCAATATGCATACAAATACAAATACAGTTACAAAATCAGAAACCACAACAGGCAAATTGTCCAACGAGGTGGCTGGGAAAAATAAACAAATAAATAATATTAGAAAACAGCTCATAAAAAGTATGGTTGTCATAGCCTAAATACAACTACCCCAAAAATAATAAGCCGAAACAAAGTAACTAAACAACTAAAATATCTGCCCATAGAAGTATAGTTGCCATTCTTTAAATGCTTCTCGGTTTTTTTATCCCTCCTCTTATCATATTTCCTCTTGAAGATATCTATCATGGGAGAATTCAGAACATCAGAAGATGAGCTTCCATGCATTTACAACCTTACGAAGGTTTTTAACAGCTGGGTGATGCGAAGATATATTTGGAAAGAGAAAATTCAACTGCCGCTGCGGGGAATTAAACGCACGTCCTTTCACTTTCCGGGTGAACGTACTAGAATACAGAGGCAACTAATATCTCAATATTTCCTTGGACGTGGGTTCAATTCCCCGTAGGGGTAGTTGAATTTTTTCTCCCTTTCCAAAATATATCTTCGCATCGGCCAGCTGTTAAAAACCTTTGTATGGAGAGTGGAGAGTGACATCATCTTCGGATAAATCGCCATCTGGTGGCATTGTCAGCAATTGTGTGCTTTGGCATGAGTTAGGTCCGACCGTCCATGCACGGTCCCGTTTAGTGCACACGAGCTCCGAGGAAAGATTGAGATATTCGTGTCCTCTGTAGTCTAGTGCTTTCACCCGGAAAGTGAAAGGACGTGGGTTCGATTCCCCGCAGGGACAGCTGAATTTTCTCTCTTTCCAAAATATATCTTCGCATCAGCCAGCTGCTAAAAACCTTTGTATGGATAGCGGCGAGTGACATCATCTTCGGATTTATAACCTTGTTGTGGAGAAAAACTCCCTGCGACACAAAACTTAGAATTATCCCTAACTAATCGAAACTGGTGTCCCCGAGTTTGAAGCATTTGAAATACGGCGTAACAATGTTTCAGGATTAATCATATCGATCCCCTTGAAAATCGTAAATACTTCAATAATATCTGGGCACGTGATCAAGGCAGTGGCGATTCAATTCGATTTTATTGTATCCAGTGACCGACCGAGCACGATCATCTTTCAGTGCCAGCGGTTATTTGACTGGAACTTACAGTTGAAAATCGTTTCCAATCGGTTGAACAAAACATGGTAAAAATTAGCAGAAAGATGTTTACGATTCCATAAAGCCATAAAATTGAGCGGTGACATAAAGATTGAGAATTTTAATTGTTGTATTGATCGGCTAAATAGTTTTATAGTACGAAATTCTTTGCAAGAAAACATTTCAGAAAATCAAATGCAGTTACCCAAAAATAAATTTCACGATTGGAGTCCTATTCATTCGCTAATATCAGAATGAAATGATGTAAAAGATGATTATAATGTAGACAAAGCAGGAATGTTTTACAATTTATTCTGCCCTGACGGAGCAAAAAAGTTTAAATACAGTTACAACGAGAAGTCCATTATAACGACAATTTTTCCGTAATTGTCAGATTATGTTATAACGGACATCTGCATGACCCTATATCAAGCGCTGATTTTTTTTTATAAATATCAACGTTTGTATATGTAAAAAGGAATTTTGATAAAAGGAGGTATTTATCGGAAGATGTGATTAATGCAAATGAAAATGATTTTGACCATTAGGTTCTTTTGAGGATAACTGAAATTATACAATGATGCCCCCCAGCAAGAGTCACACACTCCAAAAAGAACTTGTGAAACAATCACTGAAAACCTCATTTAATATATAGCAACAGTTTCATGATCTTTTTCTGTCAAAATAATTCACTATACGAGGTGTGTCAAAGAAAACTGATATTTCTAAGACTGCGCAAAACTGTTTGTGGATTTACCATTAAACATATGATGCGATAGCGATAGAGATAGCATATGTATGTACTATTTCATTTTTTAACACACACAATCATATGCAGTTGGATTTAGCCGAACATCGAGGTAAGTCTAAAAAATGGTTTCTTTTTCCTTTAGACGCTGGTTTGTGAAACCGTACGAGAAGAAATCTGAAGAGTACTTGAACGTGGAAAAGTAAGTACCTAAAAATCGTGAATATTTATTAATAATGAAATTCCGCTTCGATTGTGCCAGTCAATGGTCTTTATTTACTTTTTACAACCTTATAAGTAAAAGGTTTATGTGACTGTAAGTTAAATCACTAAAATTATACTTAGACATAAAATTTACAGGGTAAAGTAATGGTGAGTGATGACCGCATGGAGATACGCAACCCATCACTAAAAAATTAGGCAGAATAAAAAAACCACACAAAGCAATCATAAAAATGCTCATAATAAAAAAATTTGAACTTGATCAAAATTGTGTGTTTATAAAATTTTTATAAATTAGTATGGTTTTTATCCAGAACTTTCTTGTTTTGATTTCGAGAAGCTTCATGTAGTAATAGTTTTTTTTTTTTGACGTGAATACGTCTTTTAAATCATCTGACGATACTGGGTACATTCGCAAAACATTGCGTAACGAAATGATTTAAACGTTCATATCTAAGGAAGCTTTTACGATATATCAGTGTTTTTGATATCTATGGATAGATTTCGTTAAGACGAATCGAATGTAATACCACTCCGGTTTTAATACCTCTTCTGGTCTGAGACGAGGCTCGCGACCTGCTTTCGTAACGAATTTGTTTTACACTATATCGCAAAAGATTAGCAACAAAACTAAAAGCTTGTGGTGTTGTATGATAAGCATCTTTGAAACAAATCCAATGATACCACTCTGATTTCAGAACCTCTTCCGGTCTGGGCCCCAGGCTCGCGGCCAGTATTCGTAACGAAATTGTTTTATGCTACATCTCAAGTAGTTCACAACGCAAATAGACTAAATTGTTATCGTCTTTTAGCTATTCTCTAAAGACAAATCCGATGATGCCAATTTCATCATGTCAGTACCTACCACGCGATTCAAGGCACAAAGAACACATTCACGTCAAAACTTGCGACCGTGTCTATAACACAGCCTACCCCAATTTTTCCGAATAGTTTTTTTGCTTACATACCATATACTGACGATACCTTTCACTATAATAGTGCTTTTCTCGTTATGATCTTATTTTTTGGTAATGAATCAGAATAGAGAACATATATTTATAGTACGTCTCGTGCACACGTATTCTAAACATTCTTTGTATTTGTCTGGCCGGATCACTTGTTCAACGATTGACGAATGAGCGTCTGCTAAGTTTCTCTCGCAACTGAAAACAGAAAAGTTATCCAATCTTCTTAGTCTGATTGTAAATTAATTGAGTCTTGGATCATTCTGTATATACGTATATAGGTATAACTCTTATTTTTTCGTACTTTTATGTTGTTTTTACCTGTCCGTGCTCTTTTAGGTCATTGGAGAGTTTGTTCGGTCTCTTACAGACAGGTAGGTGTATTCATTCCAAGAGCAAAAACATATTAATAAAGAATCACCGGTATGATTAGAATTCTCTCTTTTTCTCTGTCTTTTACCTTTTTTTTGTTCCTCCCATGATATTGATTGTCATACATGAAGATATATCATATTGACATATACGTGGATTTGAGTACAGGCTTCGGTAAACTAAATATGCAATTATTTCTGGTAAACGCATTTGTCATTTACCGTTAGAATAATGATTGTTATTAGGGACACCATCCGGTAATCGAAAGTTTTCTTGATGATTAGATGTTTTCGCAAACAGATGTAATATCAATTACGGTAGTTTTATATTTTCTTTCAAAAATATGAAGTGGAGTAAATTTATTCGATAAATGCAATTCATAATTTGCATATCCATAATAATAGCTTTCATATACAACTGTCTCCAGCTAATTAATGATTTATAAATTATGCAAATTTTATACAGTAGGACTTCCCAAATCCGGCCACTTTGGCCGAAAGTATCTTTTTTTTTCAACTGGGGCTGAATACTTTTTCTTTACCCAAATTCTTTTTTTCGTCCTTTTCTAATACATCGGTCATTTTATTTCCTTTTCGTATCACTTCTTAATGATGTCAAATGAGATTTTGGTGCTTCTGGCAAACAATGGCGGCAACTGTGTATCTCAATGAATATGATTAGTTTAAAAGTCAGCTTTGATCAAAGGAAAACTTTCCTTTCTTCATTTAATTCCTCCGCTCTGTACAGTTTACATTAGTGTTTCATACAATGAATGAGTGAACGCCAGAACTTTGCCACTGGACTTATCCTTGCCGAGATTTCTTCCAGCCCATCTTCGTGGCAGAGTCCGGAACACTTTATTTTGTGTCAAAAAAAGAAATAAGAAAAAAAAACATACACAATTTTTTCAACATATTTTCCACGAACAATTGGGTACTATCACGATAGTATTTTATACAGGGGATTATAAATTCATGGGACAAACTATAAGAGGTGATACAAGACACCAAAACAAGAATTTTGATCATAGAATATACGGTCGAATCGCAATAACAAAGACGGTAGAGAGTGTTTTTAGAGATTGCTCACCAGAGCTCTTCACCAAAAACAAATATCGTATTTTTCCGACGGATTTGTTGCTATATACGCTATTAACCATTCAAAATTGCATATGCACCTTCGGATTGGATTGAAGTTTGCATTTTATTGGTGCAAGAACCATCAAGGTTATGCTGCGCCAAACATTGATCAAGCAGTATAATGACTTGTGGTATGATTTGCGTTAACAGGTTGCACCATGAGAAGGCCTTCAACGTTACAATATCCTGCCCCCCCCCCCGAATGATTGATTGTGCTTATTGCAGCAAATCCGTCAGAAAAATATATATTTGCTTTTGGTGAAGTGCTATTTTGTGCACTCTCCAAAAACACCCTCTACCGTCTTTGCTATTCCGATTCGACCATACATTATATGACCTAAAATGCTTGTTTATGAGTTTTATATCACCTCTTAAAGTTTGTCCCATGAATTTAGAATCACCCTGTAGAACATAGTTCAGGGCTCTATTTTTTCTGTGATTACCGAAGTGAATTTCTTAACATGCCCAAAACGTCAAGTGATGGGGCTGGAACAAAGTGCAAACGAAAACATTGCTTTATGGATACGTGAGGAAGTTGAGAACTTTTGAAAAAGCTAGAACACTCAACACCCGTACGAATATTGTGTGGACAACATGGAATCCGGAAATCTGCATTTATGATCTTTAGACACAAAAAATGCAGTTTAAAAATGTTTAAAGGTAAGTAAAGGGATTTTTTCGAGTTATAACTAATAACGGTATTTAAAATAGAAACTATGTTTTTTAAAATTAAATTTATCTGTTATTATACCCATAATATATAGCTTTATTAATTTTTTTAAAGGAAAATATGAATCAAAGCACTCAAAGGAAATATTACTGCTTTAAATTTGAAAACTGGAAAAATAAACAAAACTGGATCCGCATAATCCGGAATAGCCCAAGTCCCGAGGGGGGTCTGGATTTGAGACCTACTGAGCATCTCTGTCTTTAATTTTTAACAAGGTTATCCGATAAAATTATAAGATATGTCATCTTACTGCCAAATTAAACACTTTGTAACACTGTGGTAATAATGAAATTATATAGCATATCAATTTAACAAAATGATTGTATGATATAGTACAACATATATTTAGCATCTATATTTGATTATTTTGAGCTATTGTAATTTTCTGAAATAATTAATGATTTAAGATGTCTAGGAGTTTTGTGGTTTATTTATGCATATTGAAAAGTCTCCCAATTTTTATGGTTGATGAAACGAATAAAATATGCTCTTCATTTGGAATTTTAATTTTTGTTTACTTGTCACACACACACATTATTATTAAAAAACAAAATCTAAAAACCAATAAGAATATTTCCATACTGGACGTTGATTTTAAACAGTAAATTAACTCAAGAGACATTGGTTTCATAATTTTTTTCAAATATTTATATGCTATTGATTAATAATACAAATATTCATTTTATAATTTAACTTTATTTCACAATATTTTTGTTTGCATGCTTTTAAAAAAATCAAATGAAATATTTCTAAATTTCATGTGTTTAGGTTTTCCACCATCTACAAAATTACTGGAGAAATAAAAAATGAAATTAATTTTATAGCATGAAATAAATTTCTAAGAGTGGTGTTACAAATACAAATACAACGCCACAACAGGCAAATTGCCCAACGAGTTGAATTTTAGTTGAATGTTAGTTTAGATAATAATTTTAATTAAAGGAGTTTACAGTGTGTGTATGTGGCCCATGGTAATTTTTAATTATTCTTTAAAAATATTGAATCAAAAATTTAAAATTTGAACAAATCGTCAGACACCCAAAACGTAGGTTGATTTTATATTATAACATGTCATATATTCATTCCTAAAAAATTTCAGTAATTCCAATACAATAGTATTTTTTTATCTTTGAAAACATTCAAAAACTGCAATCTAAGAAAATCATATATTTTTAGTTTATCTCTCAAATACTTTTACATATTCGCTAATTCATTTTCCCTTTAGTTTTAAGAGAAGCAATTTACTGTGGTTGGCAGGCACAGTGAAACAGTTATTGAAGTCTTTTTCGAAAGCTCAAGAATCATGACATCGAAATGTTATTTACAAGAATTAAATCGAAATGATATATTTTTAAATAATGTTACTTTAAAAAAAAATTCGACATTATAATGTACCTGGCACATTGTTTCTTAAACTGAAGTTGTTTCTTAAATAGTTCGATATTCAATGAAATTTTTGTTTCTTAAATAGAATATTTTGTGATGAATAAATTGAAACTAAACGACATTTTTATTGAGAGAAATCGGAAAATGTCACCTGATTATAAATTATTAGAATATTATTAGAAATTTTATACCTCTAGAGTAATTTTTTCGGCTGATCGCGTTATGAAATTTGCAAAAATCGACTTAATCTTGCTAATTTTTGCTCCGATAAACCTACCCGAAAATACATTTAATGCGAGACGTAAATATTTGTATCGTCTGTGCTGTTCGTAGTTTCGAGTACTGTAAAGTGAATGGATGTGTAAGCCAAATGGGGTTCGCCGTATATTGCTTCAAGGCAGTAACGTGAGTAGAATCAGAGTACGTCATTCACAGTCAAGCAGTCATGAGAGGGAAGAAGAGTTCTCTAGCAAAAGGTTTATTTCTAAAAGCCCTTCTCTCCAAATACTTCACGCATATAATATCACCTAGCAAACTGCATGCCACGCGTTTACGAGCTGTTATCGGATTTAGTATTGTTAATAAGCTAGGGGTCAAACACGTCGAAAATCGAATGATTTTGTGTGAATACGTCTGGTGATTTTTTAATGGTTTCAATGAACGAATTCCTATTATTGAATTAGCATAGAACTAATGAGGTGGTGGATGTTTCGTTAAGTACTAGAGATGCCACCAGTGTCATCACATGGAAAGAGACCATTCCGTATTTTGTTGAGATAATCCCCCTCGATATAAACTTTATTCCTACACCTAGCTGTTATTTAGAGTTTATATCTCTTCTGTGTTTGTTGCGCGCGATCGTAAAATGCTTCTAGATCGGGTTTGATCATGAGATGGTGGAGCGTATCATCTTAAAACTGAAAATATTTTGACTTCATTTGTTGATTGATTGGACATTTTATGTTTTTCGATTCATCCTTGAGAGCCATTTTGTGAAGGATTATGAAATAGTGGAATCTCTTCGGAGAACGTTTTTTCTGAATCTCCAAAAAGCTTTATTTATTTATTTTTAAATAACAGGTGTGATTTCGGCTGGGCAAGTGTTGTGACGGTCAGAATCGACTTTAAACTATGAGTCGTGGTTTAGTACTCTGGTAGGCACTATGGTCTTCATAGTGCGTTAGTCTTAGGGAGATAAGTTAGAGTCAGCGCGAAATAAAACCATCATCATTACATAAATTATCTTGTCCATATTGACATTGTTTCACGAATAAGACCGTGAAGAAAATAAGTTTTGCTATTTTAGGTTGAAGGTAAATTTCGAAATTGAAACCACAGTTGAGTGACGTTTGTTTAGATAACAGTGTTTGTTTAGATAACAGTGTTTGTTTAGATTACAGTGTTTGACAAGGGCTGTTTGTTGTCCTTGAGCATGAGTTATATATATATATATATATAGACCTTAATTCAATTGAAATCTCTTAAGAAAAACTCGACTCATACAAGTAATGACATGAAAGGTTTGTTGCATTTCTTTGGCAAATAGATCAATTTTCACATGGAGCAAGCCCAGCATCAGTAGAAGAGTACATACATGGGAGGTAGAGGCACAAAGAAAAAAATGATTAAATTAACACCAGCATAATGCGTATTCTTGAATGCAACTTGAACAAAATTGTTTGATTATGGTGTCAATCAAGAACTCGCAAGCTTGCACTCAGGCACAAGCGTCGAGCTTTCTTGATTGCATCGATGAGCACTGTATTGGTAGCAAATAACTTATTAAGGGGGTTGGTGCACGCAAATTTTCCAATTTTTCAATTTTTTAAGTACTATGAAATTTTTAGCGTCTAACTATGTTCAAGTTTTTGATCTACCCGTACGAAAAATATTTTAATATAAACCACTGGCAGACATTACACATGCTAACGTTTTTCACTAAAATGCTTTTCGAAGGTTTTTAACAACTGGCTGTTGCGAAGATATATTTAGGAAAGCGAGAAAATTCAAATGCCATTGCGGGACATCGAATCCACGTCCTTTCACTTTCCGGGTGAACGCACTAGACTCTACAAAGGCAACGAATCTCAATCTTTCGTTAGAGCTCTTTGTAGTCTAGTGGTCTAGGGCATTCACACACCCGGAAAGTGAAAGGACGTGGGTTCGATTCCCCGCAAAAGTAGTTGAATTTTCTTTCTTTCCAAAAAAATTCATCTTCGCAACAGCCAGTTGTTAAGATCCTTCGTATGGTAGCGGAGACTGACGTCATCCTTTCATAAAATGCTTTTTCTCAAAACTAAGTTTTTGTTAGATAAGGAACATTTTTTCGAACACCACTCATTCAAATGTCTTGAAACTTTGTCTCTCAACACTATAGTGTTACATACTTTAACATGAGCTTTAATTTTTAGGATTTTAATTGTTGGTTATTTTTTTCTTCAATTTTAACCTTAACAAGATGCAACTTTTCAAAAATCACCAAAATTTACCCATATTTTGTGCCACAAAACTTTTCTAAATAATTTTAATCAAAAATCCTCGTGTTAAAGTATGTAACACCATAGTGTTGAGAGACAAAGTTTCAAGACATTTGAAGGAGTGGTGTTCGAGAAAATGTTCCTTATCTAATAAAAAAAACTTAGTTTTGAGAAAAGCATTTTAGTGAAAAACATTAGCATGTGTAATGCCTGCCAGCAGTTTATATTAAACTGTTTTAAAAATATTTTTAGTACAGGTAACGGGTAGAACAAGAAATTTAACAAAGTTAGACGCAGAAAATTTCATACTTCTTAAAAATTGCAAAATTGGAAAATGTGTTTTTTGGAAAGTTCGTGTGCACCAACCCCTTTAAAGGTACTTGGACTATAATATGAGCCAAAAGTCTGTTGATTTTAGAGTTGAGACATTTTTCGAATTTATAGAAAATCCATTAACATACAGGTACTTTCAGCAAGTAACTTAAATTACTGCTCACTGTATCCCCGACATCTTCCTGAATTTTTACTGCATTCAACTGGAATTTTCATATATGTTGCCCTATATAGCTCTGGCTCTGACAAACCAATTATATGAAAAAAAAATTGATATTTTTATTTGCTCATGCGCACTTAAAAATGTTATCCCTAAAATGTTCATATCTCATGCGATATTTCATTATAGCATGTTTCGTGTATGTTGGCGAACTTTCTGTAAGTTTCGTCTAGTTTCGTTAAAAACTCCACATTTTATAAGCAAAAAAACATGCGATGAAAACTAGAATTTTTAGGAGAAACAGTCACATCTTTTTGAATAAACGTGCCATTTCTCGGAATTTCATAAAAACATTGCACAAAGCAAGTAAAATATTTCGTGAAAATTACAAATTATTTGCAGCTTTTTATGCTGATAATACTTGATGAATTTCAGAACGATTCATCAAGTATTTTTCTAGAAATTCGAAAAAAAAAATGTCTGAACTCCGAAGTGAACACTGACTTATAACTATATTGTTGTATGTGTGCCTAATATACAATTATACAAGTACCATAGCAACTGAATAGTGATTTCCCGTTCCGTTCATTTGATAAAAAAGAACAAATAAAAAAACTAACTAGAAATAAAGATATTTTTCCTGTTAAATTTATAAATATAATATGCACATATTTAATACACATGTAGCTTGTTACACTTATAAGAAGTTCCATTTAGATAAATGATATAGATTGTACAACACAAATTGAGTTTCGAGATGCTAAAGGAATTATGTCTTAATTAATTTCCTAAATCATAAAGTAGCAGGTAATTTTTTGTCTTTTTTATTTCCTCCCCCTCAAACTTGGTTGCCAGTTGCTACATCTGATATTAATAGAAAACTCTTAGGAAAACAAAATGAGATAAAAGTGATTAGGATAAATCGATTTTCAGTTGGCTTTAATCCTGTTTCCATAAGACCTTCCGATCTACAAGCTAACTCAATAATAACCTCACTTATCTACCGTTACTTTCCACTGTTTTTCCTCCTTTACTCGAAGCACGCATTTCTTACAGCTTTCAAGGACAGACTTTCTTAACTATGAAGAAAAGTATTTCTTATTTTTTTTTAAATAAAAATAAAAATCTCAGCTTTCATCGAGATTAAAAGGAAAATGGCAAGTTTTTAGTTAAAATTCTATTTGGAAGTTTCACATTTTTGTTATAAAAATAATAGAATAACAATTTTTAGTTGTTTTTTTTTTGGAGTTTAAGGTGCTTCGATCCTTTTAGTTTTGAATTCGGTTTCGATGACTTACCAATTTTTATAAGATAATTCCGAACTAAGAAGCTATAGTTAAAAAAACCCATTTCCAGACATTTCTTTGACAACTGTGGCATCTTCTTCAGAGGATTGGAATCGATATGACTTTCTTGGTTGCCCAGAGATGAGTGAGGCAGATTCTGGAGGAAATATCGGTGGCAAATTCAACCTGAAACTCTAGAGACCGGAAGTTTATGCAATAAAAATAGTAAAAATAGGCAGGCAAAAAGGCTTTAAAAATGCTTAAAATAGGCACTGAAAAAAAAAGCATTTATAACTAATGAAAAAAAAATAATGTTATAAAAATCACTTAAAACTAAAATACTAATTGTACAAAAATTGGCTTCCCGTACTCCGTCTATTGTTCCATATTAGTTTGTAATAACTGCATTATATTAGTTAAGCTAAGTTGATAGTATCATGCAAAAGAAGTATTTGTGATCCTTCAAGTGCTTAGGTCGGAGACGATTTAATCAAATACTAAATACGTAATTAGTTATCATGCAAAATAATGGTAGCTAAAATTAAAGAACAATAATTACGCAATAAATGAAATTATTTTTTAATTATAACTCTTACAGTATAAATGTGTACAGATGTAAGTTTGTCAGTATGGTGTTGATGGCTATCTGAAAAATATATACGGTATAGCAGAGATGAAAAATGTTTGCTTAGCTTGACAATAGTCGATAAAAGCCAATACTTTTTTCTATAATATTCATAATTTTAAAAAATATATAAATTGCTCGGATGCCGAAAATAAATATGCTCCTATGGTGATTTTGATGTCTACGAACGTATTTTGGTCATCATTAAACGTTTATTGACTGAGAGAGATATTTTATTTCGAACTACAATATTAATTCTAAAATATTCTTGTCTACAATTCAAATTTTGCGCTCTAGATATCCATAGGGTCGACTCAACGAGTTTGAAAGCCCGGTGCCCAAGCATTTTCTGAACCCCCCTCGAGCCCAGATTTTATATTTTTTTCGAGGGGGAAAAAGGTACAGAAACGCTGAAAAATACCTGTACAAAAATATACTTGCACTAAAAGCTAATAAAAATTCAAAATGAATGAGCAGTGACTTCAGGCCAGCAAATAAGACACCACTAGTAAATCGTGGATATATAAGCAAAAATTTATATTTATAAATACTGTAATTATATTGAGTGTTGTACTGAAGCAGAGCTCTTAACCAGAGGTCATTAGAGAGATTTCAGAGGTCTGTGAGCTTAAATCATTATTATATACCAGAGGCGTACGCAGGATCAACCTTTAGGGACCGGATTTGGGGAGGGGGGCATAAGGAATATCTTTTAGTACAGTTTCTGAACCTTTCTGAAAACAAGGACCAGCAAAATGTCTGAAACAATTTGACGGATCACTTGTGTCCCGTATCACGGGACATTCTTGTAATTTTCGTTTTCTTCTATTTTTTTATACAATTTGTCTCGTTTTTTTCAATGATACTTTTTTGAATTCGAAAAATTATCTGAAGTCGTGAAAACACAGCGTTTTCATAAGTTAAAAAAAGATAATTATGGCAAAAATTATGAATATTCATCACACATATATGTTAGGTTTAATGTTTTTTCCTGATTTTTTTGGAATTTTTAGTAACGATTGGTGATTGTGCCTACTTCTGACAAGGTGTTTGATAGCAATTGGCGATGTCCCGTATTTTACGGATTATTATTTAAGAGATCCCACAGTTTACCGAATTTTATTTTTCTTAATGAAATATAGTCATCAGATGATTTGAATATTTTTTTTCCGTGAAATAAATTTTTGTAGCAACCCTTTACTTCCACACCTTTCAGCAATTTTAGCAAAAGTTAGCAAATTGCATATAAAGCAATGAATTGCAATCTTCGGCAAAATTTAGTGATATTCAGTATTTAGGATCGCAATTTTCTGCATTCTCTTTAATGATGTATGGTGTACCTATGATATGAAGGTATAACTTCATTTTAACCCATATGGATATTATTAATATCAATTACAACGATGAATAATTTTATCAAGTCTGCCTGCGGATCACCTATGTCATCGTCACGGACCATAGGTTGAGAAACGCTGTTCAAGAGATATTCCAAGCTACTTACCTTCAAATATCATTTTAGATTAATAGGAATTGATTAAGATAGCGCATAAAGGTACTTTCTGTTGATAGATTCTGCCCATATTTTTCTTAGGGAATATCCAAAAATAATTTTAATTTTTGATTATCTTGAGATAATCAAAAATTAGATAATCAAAATGAGTCCCTCTCCTTTGTACGCCTCTGTTATGCACTGAATATCATTCCATTTACGGGTTCGTGGCTTTCATTTTATTGGCACGGGGGGTTCCAGGGCCTTCGTCTTATTGTCACAAAGGGTCCATGGAACACAAAAGATTAAGAACCCCTGCATACTAAAGACACAAATTATTACCGAAATATATATCTATTTCTTCCAAAAAATAAAATGTGAGGAAATATCATTCGTATTTTAATAAACAAAATAAAAATTGATGACTGATGCTATTTTTTAATTCGATTTTAAATTGAAATCGTAACACATACTATACATAAAAGTTTAAAAATAACAAAAAAAAAAACCTAATTAAAATTTTTTTATGCTATTATTTTAAAGTAGGGATTTAGCAAGAATTGAAATAATAATAATTCTCGTGCACCTTTACACACCATCAGAGAAATCTTAACTGGTGTGTGTTGGGGGACAGAGGGCTCCTTCTACTCTCTCTCTATCATTTTGCCGCCCCCACCCCTTCTGTTTCTTTCTCATTCTCTCTTTCTGTGACGTCAATTGAGCTTTTTATCGATTGGTCCTATGTTCTCGTGACGTCATTTGCCCGCCATTGACTTGCCCTGAAAGCTGTGCGTAATATGCCAGGTTTTGCTTGTGTTACAGTCCGCAGAGAGGCAACTAGAACCCATCTCGAATATCTGCAGTCCTGCAGCCACATCCTATCTCATTAGTATTTATATTTCTCACCCACTCACGAGCATTTCTAAAGAATTAATTAAAAAGTAAAAATAAATAATGCTTTCAATGAAATACGATTTCTCAATTAATAAACTGTCGACAAAAAAAGATATGTAATTGCTATTTATAAATTTAATCATAAGATTATAATGAATTGTATTAATCTAATATATACTACCTTGAATAAAAATCCACTTGGAACGGCTATTTTTGTGATCAACCATGAAATTAATATCATAACGATATATAAAAAAATAAATAT
Organism: Pholcus phalangioides; assembly: GCF_987345545.1. Lineage (NCBI taxonomy): Eukaryota > Metazoa > Arthropoda > Arachnida > Araneae > Pholcidae > Pholcus > Pholcus phalangioides. The sequence continues at coordinate 30,277,680 of NW_028301600.1, read as the reverse complement.
TCATATTTATAAATATGTCTATTTATTTTTTATACAAGTACTAATGCAAAGGCCACAATAAGCAAATTGCCCAATGAGGTAGCTGAAAAAAGATTCCCATAAAAAATACGGATGTATCAAATATAGCCAAAATACAAGAACCCAATATATAAGCATATATCACGAAAGAAGAAACTAATGATTAATACTATATAATACACTACCCATAAAAAAGATTATGGTTGTCTTACCTAAGTATGAATTATCCCAACCCAATATGTTTCGTATACTTCGAAAAAAAATATCCACTATAATCGTACTTCTTTAGTTCTAACCCAATAGAACTAAAGAACAGAGACACTTTTGAAAGTGTCTATTGTGTTAGAACTTACGACCACCGGAGGAAAAATATTCCATTTATTCACAACCCTATTAGAGAAAAACTCCCTGCGACACCACAACCTAGAATTGTCCCTTATTAAACGAACTGGAACATGGAAGAGGGGATCAATTTTGCCCAAGAATATTAAGAATTCACCAACGAATAAGCAAATACACGAAAAAATACACAAACTCCTAATGCATTTGGACACACAATGGAAGCGTTTGAAGTAAACACCAGTACTTTTTTCCGCTGAGCAACCGACAGTTAAGATTTGGTATCTAATCCAAGTGGGATCCTTGGTCAGCGAGATAAGTGGTTAAATATTTTTTTATCTGAAGACGACACCCATTGTGTGTCGGAATGCATTAGGAGTTTGTGTATTTTTCGTGTATTTGCCTTATTCGTTGATGACTTCTTAATAAACAATACTGGTGTTCCCCCTTGTCGAAGACTTCGATAATAACCCCCCGACACCCACGTTTCTCCAATGTCTACGTATTCAAGAAATCAGGTCGTTCTTCATAGCTCAAGCCTTGTGTGCCAACATGAGCACGCGTAGCTCTTCTCTGCACCCCTTCTCAATCAAGTTTATGTACCTCTGTAGGTATGGTTTCCAAAACCTTACGTCATACTCAAGTCCAGGACGAACTAGAAAAGCGTAGAATTATTTGAGGAGAACGCGAAGAGTCCTTTTTGTGAATGAAGCCGAGCATTCTATAAACTTTTTGACCACCGCTGAACAATGTTGAGCAAGCGTAAGCCGCTCGTCAATGAGAATTTCCGAATCGGTGACCTCAGTTGCAACCGGAATAGTAATACCATTCAACTCGTAAGTGAAACGTGGATTGTTCGAACCAAAATGAGCGACCATGCACTTATCAACATTAAAGGTCATGATGCTCCATTCATTAGCCCATGCTGCAATCATATTCAAGTTCGTCTGGAGCATCTTTCTATCACTTGGATTCTCGATTCCCCCCATTAAATTCACGTCTGCAAATTTGCTAACAATCCCGTCGATACCCTGATCGAGTTTATCTTTAAAAAGTGAAAAAAGTATGAGCCCATGGGCACTTCCTTGACACGGACTCCACTCTTCACAAATGTCCAATCAAAAAATTCTCCGTTCACCACAACCCGTTGTGACCTATCTTTCAACCACGATTCTATCTAATTCAACAAGTTGCTCCTGTAAGCGCTTCAAGTGTTTGCCATGTTGGACTAGACTTTTATTTTATCTCCAATTTTTTTTACAATGTTGCATTATTAAAATCAATTCCAAGACATTAGTTGTCGATAGCCTATTGATTTCCTCAAGAAATAAGATTATCTTGGACATTTTCTAATTTTTTTGAAGTTTCGAAAAGTAATAGAAAATGACTTTTATTGGATATTCTTTCCACATTTACAGAAACATAGAAATCGCGTTGTCCTTCGAGGAACTAAATTTAGTATTTTAATGTAATTCAGAAATCGATCTAAATAGTTTAAGTACTGAGTTTTCTATGCAATGGAGATCACCAGGTGGCTCTGTTTGTTCTAAATTTTTTTATTGAAAAGGCAACTAATGACAGTAATAATGATAACGACTGAAAATTATTTTTACGTGACATTATTTTACGTAAATTTTTAATTCCCGCATATTTAAAAAGCCTTAATTTTTAACCCGTAATATACATGTTAGCTTCTAAATTAGTTTTCATAATAAGCCAAAATTACATCATCGTGTCTCTGCTAGGCATTTCCAAAGTTTTACGGAATATTAGGGCATTAATATGCATTTTGATTATGCATCGATCAAGCATTGTACTCAGTAAAACCTCCTATATCTTGGAACAATCAAAATAATATTTTTTGAGAGCATATTCACAAAGGCAAACCAAGCCGAGAGGATGTACGCAAGGTTAGTAAACAAAGAAAAATGGCAAATAATTTATTAGTTTTGTCAGACTTTATGTAAAATCCTATAAATAAAACAAGAAAATTCTAACAATTTTTATCTTTTCATTAGCTTCAAAGCCTTATTATATAATATAATAATTAAAGGGCCCCAATTATTATTATTATATAATAGCTTAAAAATGGTATGCAGCATTTTTACTACTCTACAAAGATATTTACTATATTAACTATTTCGATTTATAAGATTAATTATTCCGGAATAATTAATATTAATTATCAATTAAGGAAGGTTCAGTTGCACTTGTTTGTTTTTTTTTTAAATTTAAATATAGTTTTCAGTAGTAAATAGTTATAATAACGATAAAAAGTAAATAATGATAAATAATCATTTATTTGATTAAATTTTATTAATCTAATCAAATGAATGTATAAAGTGATGATCGAAATAGCCGCTTTATAGAAACGGCGGTGTCTTTTGTTCGCGTTCAGGTATTCTAAAAATCAGAAGAGATATTGAATAAATAAATTAAAAAAATATCGATTTCGCACAAAAAATAGAATATTCAATTTATTTATTCCTGTATTATTATTATTTTCGTATCGAAATAACATCTTGAGTTGTTACATTGTAACAAGTGGTATCACAAGAATAGCCGTCGTCAAGGAAACCAGATGCATTACGATCACGGTTATGAGTGTGTATATCCCTTGATACTGAAAAGATGGGAAAAACATGCTTTTTAATATAAAAATATATCTATCTTGTTTATGTTGTTTTTTTTTTCCTCTTGAATGTTTTTCTCTGTCGTGGCAATGATTGTCAAGTGATTCAAGTACAGTGGAACCTGCCTTAACCAACACATTAAGCCAGGTTTTCCTAGAAGCGGGTTTCTACAGCGAGTGCGGCTTGAAAACTCTGGTACATCAATTTCAAGTTTTTAACCAATCAGCGTTTTCACGCTGCACACGGCGCAGAAATTTTACTCCTAGGAAAACCCGGCTTTAACGCACCCCGTTAACGGACACATTTTGTTAAGGGGGGTCTCATACCTTTTAACATGGTGAAAAATTATGCTCCGTTAGCAATGTGTCATAGAAAATTCTATTTAACCATTTATTTATTTCATGTTCTTGATTGTATGTGCTATCCTACACCAGTATAAAGTTTCACGTAGCTCGGATACTCAATTATTTTTGTTGTTTTTTTTTTTTTTCCCAAAAAAAAATTCCTCTTCGCAACAGCCAGTTGTTAAAACCTTCGTGTGGTAGCGGAGAGTGACGTCATCATTGCATACATAGTACCTTCCCATTAGTGGACTCTCATCGTTAGCGGACAAAATTTTTGGTCCCATGGGTGTCCGTTATCGAAAGGTTCTACTGTAATAGGCTCTGCTGAGAGGTTGTACTATATAAACACAAGTGGACTTCAAATTGAAAATTTCTTTTCTTCAAATACCGTGTACAGCACATGCTCAACCGGCCCGCGGGCAAATCGTGACCCTTGGAGTAATCTGATGTGGCCCGCGACCTCAAACTAATTTTGTGAAAATGAACCAAGTGGTACATTTACAGATCACTAGAGTGACCTGCGGTGCAGTTCCACATCATTTTAGTGACCTGCGATGCAGTTCCACATCATTTTAGTGACCCACATTTGCACATCACTCAAGTGACCCGTGGCATTTTTACAGATCATTTGAGTGATCCGCGTCACAGTTCCACATCACTTAAGTTACTCGCTCACATTTTAAGATCACTGAAACGGCCGATGGCAAATTTACAGATCACTTGAGTGGCCCGCGGTGCAGTTCCACATGTTTCCGTGACCCGTGGCACATTTGTTGCCATGCAGGGACATTTGGTCGTAGAAGAATGGTTTTTTTTCTCTCATTGCTGGTGTATGAACTTTTTTTACTATGTCTAACTCATAAGACTTCGGGACAGCAAAAAAACAATTAAAATTTTTAATTAGTAAATTAAATTTTTTAACCACTTCAGAAATAATTATTTTTCACTTGAACTGTGCGTCTAGACGATGTGCGACCTTTTTGGGAAATTGGAAAATGCTTCTAAAATTAACAGTTTGAGAATTAGCCATAGGGCAACAATAAGAGTGGACATCCTGTATATTACATATTGTTCCGTGTTATTGCTGGAAATTATTATAAAGCCTCTTCATATTTTTTTGTTAATAAATAATCATCGTACGCGTAAGACTTCCATTTCGATTAATCTGGAGCTCGTATAATTACGCAGGGTCTTTGAATCGAAGCGTTACTGTCCATGTTTATCCGAGACATTCACATGGAAATTTCGTAGCCACTTTCATAAATATCTTCAGTGTAAACTTCCGATGTGCTCATTGGAGTTCTAATTAGCGCATCGATACAGCCATTTAATGAGTTTGACTCCATTGGCTTCTAACAAAACTTCAGCTGACTTCTAAATATGAATGAGAGCAACATATTAAAATATTGTCTCCTGAAGTAATAACACGTTGTAACTGGTAACAAACTGTCTTGGCGAATTTTTAAGTTGACTTTCACTTTGCTTAACTTATGTGAACTATTACACCAGCTGCCAAAGTGGTCCAAATAATCACAGAGCGTCTTCGAATTGTCGTTGTTTTTATGTTCTTACGAATTGTACTTTTTAAGATAGATCAGTTCTATAGCGATCAGTTCATAATTTTTTCAGGAGCGTTTACTTTCATCACTCAAATAAATATATTTACTTATTCGTGTTTCTGTATCTATTGCAAATAAACAAACATTTGTTTTACTGAAATGACATTTGAAAATGGATAATGATAATATATCATTCAAATTTCTTAAAGCTTTTCTTTTGTCGACTTTTTTTAAGAGAAATCAACAACTTTTTAAAGAAGATAAAAGCTAACGTGTTTACCGTCTAAGTGCCGAAAGCTCTAAAATTATGTTTTCGAGAAAAACCTGAAGTGCCACGGCGATTATTCCGAGAAATACGGTAAATGACACACAATGAGATGCTACAGCTTCTTGAGAGAAAAACGGAAGATGCCCGGATGCATTCCTCAAGAAATAAATGGTCTGAAGAGCATTCCAAGCGCGAGAGAGAAAAAAAGAGGACTTGATATATGACCCATGTTTGTTTTTGGATTTATTTATTCCTTTTTTCTTCACTTTTTTGGGGAAATCTTTAGCAAATAGAATTCAAAGATTTACACATCATTGCATCAAACGTTTAAAAAACGAATGGTTTGTATACAATGTACACATCAATTCGATGGAAGAAAGTTTTTATATTCATCTTTTTAAGCTCGGGAAACTTGAACGAAATTTCACTTCGTCCTTATATAAAAGTACTATTATTATTATATTTGAACTTCACTTGAAAATCTGTGAATATTAAAAATGAGGGTTGGTGCACGATCTTGGATTCCCATGCTTTCCTAAGGGAAGTATCCCCTGTCTTTAAGGAACATTTAAAAATTTTCCACCCACTTTAACGCTTCAATTTTTTTCCTCAAATTTTGGGGATATTTTTACACAATTTAACGAGAGTTTTTAGGATTTTAGTGGCTGGTTATTTTTTATATTCAATTTTAACTATAAAAACATGCTACTTTCAAAAATCACCAAAATTTTACACCTATTTTGTACCATAATATTTTTTATATATAATATCATTTTAATAAGAAATCCTCTCGTTAAAGCATGTAACACATCAGTGCTGAGACACACACACAAAGTTTCTAGACATTTGAACCAGCGTTGTTTGAGAAAATGTTCCTTGTCTGACAAGGTCATTTTAATAAAAAACATTAGCACATATAATGTTTGAAAGCGGTTTATATTAAAATATTATTTTTAAAACACTTCTAGTGCAAGTAGAATAAAAACTTCGAAGCAGTTAGACGAAGAAAATTTTATAGTACGGGGTGGTTATAAATAAACTGGTCAGGCGTATGCAGTATCCATTCTTAGCCGCTGAGGTGGTCGAGTGGTCATAGTGACGGACTCGCATCGCGAGGATCCGGATTCGAACCCCACCGTCACCACAGTGGTGGTCGGCTGAAGTTGGTTTCCTGTGGTTCCCAACTTCGAGGCGCAAATTCGAGCCGATCTCCCCATTAAAAAGTCTCGCTACAGAGAGCAGCAGGCCTACAACGATAAATCATTCAATCATTACACTTCACGCAGATGGCAGCACTACACATAACAAGCATTACACAGAAACAAACTTCACGCCACGTTTCGCTAGACGTAGACGCATGTGTCTGGTGTAGTAGTAGTGTCCATTCTTATGCAGGTATTTTGATGAAACTTGGTGTATAGAATATATGGACTATGCAGAAAAGAAATACAGTGGAACTTTGGTTAACGAGCTTAATTCGTTCCACCATCGTGCTCGTTATGCGAACCAAACTTCCTTATAGGAAATAATGTAAAATTGGATAATTCGTTCCACAATTATTCATTCACATGAAAATGACTAATAAAAACGTCATTCATTCATTCAATTATTCAACATAATAATAATATATTATAAATAATACAATAACATTTAAAAAATAATAATACCATAAATAAATATACAATACGATAATGTTTACAAATTAAATTATTCTAAACGACTAGAGAGGAGGAGGACTACCGTTTAGGACGACTTACGCACTGCACTCACACCGTCTATAAACTTATTTGTGTGACTTAAAAATGGAACCCTATGACACTGGCTTTTGCCTGGTTTTGTTTTGTTTTTTTTTGGAAATGGGAGATCGCATTATCCTTTATTGTTCGCACTGCTACGGCCTTATTTGGGGTGCTTCTCTTCTATAAAGTTTTGCACAGATTCCCACGTTCTACACATCTCTTAATCTCATTTAAAGTGAGGGCCTTTTCATTTCTCTCTTCATCTTCCTCAGACGAGATCATAATAATCTCTTGCGTTAATCATAATAAGCGAGATCTTAATAAGCTCTACGTACATAAGCTCTTGCTGCTGCGCGCAATGGAGATCCATCAGTTCGTCTGTAGATATGATCATGTTCCTTCAATTGTTCTTGAATGTCGGGCCCATGCACCTCCAGTCTCATGGTCTTCCCCAAGGACGCAATCTCCTAAGGAATGGTGGCCCTTGTTCATCAGCTAGCCCCTAAATGTCACGGTCAATAAAGCAGTCTGGACAAAGTTTTTCTCCAAGCGGAATTTAAAAAACTTCAAGCGCACATACGCGTGGTTACAATGCTGCATCTAGTTTCATATCGTAAACAGTCACGTTCGTAGGGGTGCTCATTTTTAGAGTTAGACACGCTGATCGAAGACTGTATGTAGGTAAGTGCATTACCTATAATTTCACAGCACTTATGTGGACGAAAGCGAAAAACCATCACCTCAGTTATGATAATGTGAAAATAAATAAAGCCCAAAATTTTTGCTCGTAATGCGAATCATCACTCGTTAATCGAATCAAAATTTGTTCGAAATGTTTGCTCGTTATGCGAATTGCTCGTTAACTGAAGTTCCACTGTATTTAATAAAAAATAGTTCAATTTTTGGCTACCAGGTGAAAAAGTGGCGCTCTTTTATCGCAGTTATCTTTCTCCCATGGTCCAAATAACGTATATACCAAGTTTCATTTAGCACAACGGGTGCTAATGAACGGAGTAGTGTCAGCATAATTTTAAAAAATCATTCTACTCAGTTTAATATCAGTTTGATTCTCCTAAAAATACGGGGTATAATTAAAAAAGTTGTCAAAGCAAGTAAAGTTGCCTATTAGAGCCAAGAAAAATTCCGGAGGTGAGTAAAGGTGCCAATTACAGCCAAACATTGTCAAAGGCAAGTAATTTTGACAATTACAACCAAAAAAAAAAGTCAAAAGTATATAGAGTTTCCATTTCAGCCAAAAAATTTGCCAAGTAAAGTTTCAATTTACAGCCAAAGCATTGTCAAAGGCAAGTAAAGTTGCCAATGACAGCCAACAAATTGATCATTGGCAACTAAAGCTGCGAACTGGGGCTGAAATAGATGAAAAATTGTCGTCGCGGAAAATAATGGACACTGCCAGTCAAAAAACGTATATGTTTGAGTTGAATATATTTATATGACTGTAATCATGATAATTAGAGTCATAATTATCATAACATAATTTATAAATCATGAAAATAATCTTAATTCTTGTTTTCAGAAATTTGATCAAGTCTTGCTCAAAATAGGTTAAAAAACGAGACATTTTTTTATAGAAAAGTTGAGACGCCTAAAATTACGGAAATATCCCATAAAATACGGGTCACATGATCACTCTTTACATGAAAGTTTCTCTATTTCAGCGGTTCTTAACCTTTTTTGACTCGCGCGCGTGGAGCCCTTTTAAGTAAAAAAATTCTATGGCGGAGCCCCGTAGGCCAATTTTTTAATTATTCATCAAAGTTACTAATTTATTTTTACCATTTGAAAATATTTATAATTATTTGTTTTTAATTTTACTGTTTCTTTTTTATTTTCCTCGAGCGGCCGCGGAGCACCGGTTGAGAACCGCTGCTCTATGTACAAGTTCCCACGAGAGACAGAAATATAGCATATCTGGCCCGCGGACTGAAAAGGTTGTGCAACCTTGCTTTATAGTATCAAGTACTTGTCGATTAAATACATTAAAAGTGTTGGGAAAAATGAGATGATAAATATCATATTTTATGCTAAAAGGTAAAATACAGTAAAACTTACACTAACTACCTCCGAACAACAGACATTTTGTTGGAACCGAACGCGTCCCATAGACTTAACATTACAAGACTTGTAACTAGTTGTTCGAAGGTTAATTAGTAAGTTAATAAGTAACCTCTGCACAACGATTTCTGACACTTTGGACATGGAGTCGAGAAAAAATTAAGCATATATCGCTATACGAAAAATAATTTTCAAGGGATTGTTTTTCCCTTTAACCCTATAATGAAAAAAAAAAATACTATGTATGCTTTCTTTTCCTGAGTACAAATCCTAGTTGGGTTTATTGCAGGCAGTGGAGAGGGAGAAAAGGCCACTTAAGTGATCCATAGTTGCACCGCGGGCCACTCACAAGTGACCTCTAAATGCACCACGAGTCATTTAACCACTTCACGTACAAGCTTTTGGCAAGAAATTTGGATTATCTCTATTTAACGAATCGTTGATTGTCCTAACCTAACCGCAAGTTAGAAAAAGGAAGAAAGGTCGAAAGAAAAGCATATAGAAGGAAAAATTATAATAGAAAAGGTAGATAAGAGTTTTTTTTAGAGTCATATTTTCACCCTCACCCTACGTGTCCTCTTTCGCTTTTACATGCATATAGTAGAAAGATACGTTATATGTGCGGGAAAAAATCATTACAGAAGTATAGAAAGAAAATGCAACCTCCGTAGATAAGGTTACTATAAAGCTTCGCGAGACGGTGAAAAGAGAGGAAAAAACACAAATCACACTTGTTTGAGTTCCTTCCACTTTGTATTTGGACGTAATATTACTCCCGTGATCTAAAGAGGTTAAGGGATCTATAAATACGCCGCGGGTAAGTTAAGTTATCTACAAATGCGCCGCCGTCCACTTAAAGGACATTTAAATGCATCGCGAGATTCACTTAAGCATTTGCATATTTCCACCGAAGTCGCTCGTACCAGCGCCACCTATCGGATGTTTTTGAGTTGGTTTTTTTTTTTCCTGTCTTAAAAAAAATTCCCGTGACCTAGCGATGCTGACCCTGCAACCGTTTTTTATTTCGGTTATTTTTCTGGTTTTCATTCATTTTTAAAGTTTTTACGGACTTTTTGGCCACCCTGTATATATAAATTATTAAAATTATATATCAATAGCATATATTCTAATATAATCAATTGTATAATTATCGTAATCAATTACAGAACGGATTATCATTTTACATGTTATACAGATCGCAAATTTCAGGTGTTATTTTTTCTTCAGAATAAAAACGGCTATTCCCAATAACAGGCGTTCACATTTTCACGGGTCCCGTTAGTGGCCGTTGTTGGAGGTACTAGTGTTAAATGGCGAATACATTTTTTATTGTCTTTTATTACGTTTGAATATCGTTCTGAGGATTTTTGAAAAAAAAATATTATTTTTCTCCTTGATGAAATGCCTTTATAATAACCTGATCCGCTTCCGCATGGAAAGAGTCGACACCTACACATGAAATTCCCGTGTAAGAATGTTGCATGCGAGTTGAGAAAAATGAAAGCTTCACCCACATCTTGCAGAGAATCTCTCATGCAATGAGGTATGTGCGAGGGATACCAAAGAAGCACATTAATCTTATGCGGCGCACTTTGTTGTTAGCAATCGCGGGCGTATATGCATACATATACATGCAAATAATTACAACAGGAGGAAATGTAGCTCTCGCGCATCCTGCTTTTAAGGTTTGTACGTAAGTACGTAAATGTCACATGGTGAAAGTGTAGGTGTTTGACGCTGTTCTGGTGATGTACTCTTTCAGTTCATAAATTATTCAGTCCTATTGCTCCGCGAATATTTGCATGTGGGAGTCGAATCGTAACAAAAGCAACAACAACAAAAAACCACATATATATATATATATTTTAAAAATAACGATTCTTTATATTCCCAGTGAGATAAAAATAACTACATTTATTATGAATATTTAAGTAAGATTTTTTTAATCATTTTTTTTCTGCGGCGTAAAAGACATTTAACGGGAAACCTGATCTTTAAAAAAATAATTCACATTAAATAAATACTTTTGCTGTAATTGTTCAATGCTCATTAAAAACGAAACATTCTTTAAATTCTGATATATCTGATCTATTCGTTTATCTTCATTTCTTGACATCTTTTCGTAATTTTTTTTTTCTTCAAATTGTTTCGAATCGAAACAAATTATACGAAAGAAAATTTTATTAATTGATTACCCTAATTATTATATTTTACTAAAAAACATATTTTTTAATCTGGCAGTAATGTGATTGAATAACGTCCATTTTTTGTTTTCTTTTCGAATGTTCTTAACGAAGCGAACGCATTTTCCTGGTATCTCAACTCTTTGATGTTTAGTCAGTTTTCTCGTGTTTCACGTAATAGCTTACTTCCTTATAGATATTGCGATAAAAAAATCATATTTTTATGGGATTATTTTTTTTTTAATTTGAAGACAAACTGGATATTAACAACGAAATAATTTTAATTAATTTTATTTGTGTGGTTAATCTTTAACTGACCGCATTAAGATTTGAATAGATTTTCTTAATTTCTTTCTGTTATTTTCCCTTCTGATCCTTTAGTTTAGAGATATCAACCATAAAATTCATGAAAAAAAAAAATTTCCTGTATGTTTTCTGGGCTTGCTCATGTCCATAAAAACAACATTCAAACTGAAAACAAAACAATAGTTTTGTTCACAAAGAAAAAATAAATGATTTTAAAATATTTAATTTGTTTCATAGGTACTGAAATAAATGAAATTTTGGTTTCATTTATAAATGAATTAAGTGTGGAATCTTACACATTCGGGGAAAAAAAATCAAATTCTTTCATGTAATAATTTTTTTCCTAATTAATAAACCGATGTTCCCAATTGGGAACATTGGCCGTTGAAAAGTTAAAAGCCATTTATTTATTACAAAAACAATAATATTGATTGTTGAATAAAAATACATACTCGCAGTGATTGAATTTGTTTAGTTAGCTTTTCCTCACGAGGTATGTTCCTGCCGCAAAAAGTATTTTACGAGAGAATTAATATAGAGGATTGATTCCATAATTACCCTTGTGCCGCATTTTACTGGCGAAACGTTGATTCCAGAGGCACACTTTCAATTAGAAAAAGTATTTAAATACCGTGTAAAATTCGGATACGCCGTTCATGTTGCAAGGGATTTTATAATTATTAAAATATAAAAATCAAAACTTTTTACACGGACGCTCTCCTCAAAAACCAATTAGAATTTTTTTTTTTTTTTTTTTTTGAGACCAACAAATATTTTCCAAGATTCTAAGAAAAGTATTCGCTGATATATTTAAATTCAAGAAATTGGAGAAAAGTTGGGAACCAACATCATAAACGAGTTAAAGAAGCGTTGTCCGCTAGTTCACACAGTTCTTTCACAATTTTTTTTTTCTAATTTTGAATTCAAATATCTCAGCGAACATTGCACTTAGAAACGTGGGACTTTGAGAGCAGGGTGTCCGTTTCAAAAGTTAATTTTTTTTTCATTTCAGTAATTATACAACTTGCAGCATGAATGACGTTTCTGAGGTCCAAACGTTTTTTGAATACTTTTTATAATTAGAAGTATGTCTCTAGAATCGACGGTTCGCCACTACGGCAAGTAGAATTATAAAATCACCCTGTATATTGCTAGTTTTTTCACACTTACCGGCCTAGAAAAACTATTCTGTAACGTTTTTTTTTTGTTTTTTTTTCAAAGCTTTTTAGTTTCTTTGTTATTATTTATATAATTTTTGGCTATACAGCTATAACCCCCATCCAAATTTATTATGGACACACTCCACATTTTTCAGTTTTTTTTCCTCTCAACCATCTTGTTAGGCGATTTTTTCTGTTCTGAGCTTTAAGTTTACAATAGTGATTATTTCATCAAATATAAGAACGAACATTTCATTTCAGATACAAAGTATATTTCACCTTTTTCTGAGGAAGTTAATCCAAATAATCTAAAATACTTATTCCTTATAACATGGGTTAGTTTACGCACTAAAATACCGGTCCACTTGCATAGAGCTCTTATATATTCTCATTAAATTATCAGTCCCATATGTTTTTGTCCAAATCATGTATAATGATATAATAATATTATTTTATATATATATATATATATATATATATATATTTTTTTTTTTCAAGTACCGTATACTCCCCGTCAAAAAAAAATAACTTACCAAGAAAGAATATTGCAATCGCTACAAAAATTAGCAGGCAGTTATATGTAGTTATGCAAATGATTAGTGTTGCAAAAGAATCATGCAAATATTTCTGCCACTAGAGGGCGTGAAAGTGCTTCTCCCGTTGCTCTTCAAAGCGTCCTCAGAGACTGTTTTCGCATACTGTGCCTCTGTTTTCTCTAGATAAAATATTTTTGATTGCTGAAGATGAGGGAAGACGCATTCAAGGACCTCTTACGCAACTGCGGGACTTCGAACGAGGTCGAATCATCGGATTGAGCCAAGCAGGGTGGATCAATCGACGTTTTACCCTCAAATTCACTGTTCTGCACACGCTTTTGGGAGATGCTGGTATCAGTTGTTGCATGAAAGTGCGTATACTTGTCAAGCCAAGCTTTGAGCTTCTTAGGTCGCTCGACAGTAAAAAGGATCGCTTCATCTGTAGGCAAGCTCTAGCAGTGCCAACGGTGACTGCCTCGACCATCTAACCACAGATACTTTCTTCACCTGTGGGCCTGGTCTGGCACCAGACCAGCAAAGAGAGGTTTCTTTTCACGGCACCCGTTCAATTTATGCCACTGCCACCCTGACACTGCTGCACTCGTTTGCAGTAGCGACGAACCCTAGCAGCTTTGGATTGATACCGCATCGTCTTCAGGGATAATTCACGTTTTTTTTTGTAGTCCAATGACGGTCGTGTTCGACAATGACGTCCCACTGTGCTGTTTTCAAGTGGTCATTGGACAAATATTGCTTATTCTTTGGAAAGACATACTGCCCCAACCGAAGGTGTGGTGACATGGGAAGCTATCACTAATGACAGCCGGTCATTTCTAGTCGTGATATAGTGAACCATAACTGTTCGACGATATGTCCAGGAACCACAGCAGGCACATGTTTTACCATCGATTAGTTGAGCTTTTAGCATGACATGAACGCCAGAACTTTGCCACTGGACTTATCCAGTTGCCGAGATCTCTTCCAGCCCAGCTTCGTGGCAGAGTCTGGAACACTTTATTTAGTGTCAAAAAAAAAACAAAAAAACATACAAACTTTTTTACAACATATTTTCCCCGGACAATTGGGTACTGTCGCGATTAACAAATTTTGTGGTGATTACAGACGAGATGGGATTAGGAGTTGGAGAAGTTTCGGAGTTTAGTTAAGATGAATGTACACATATTAGGATGGAGGTATGTTTTTAAAAGCAATTGAGCGCCTCCCCCCTCCTCCTCCATGCCATCTCATCTGTTATCTTACACTTGCCATATTATATACACAGCATACAAAAAGAAAAAGAAATGAGGATTTTATTGTGAAATATAAAATATATCCATCGGAGCGAGTCATCTCGCTTAACACCTTATTGGTGAGCAAATGGGTTTGATAACTTGCGACTAGAAGCCAGCATCAGTTTTATTGGGTTGAGCTCACTCGCTCCGGTGGATTTAATGAAAATATACAAAATAGAAGTATTGTGTGGGGGAATATATACAATTAGGGAGCACCCGTGGCATCTCGCTTAGCACCTTATTTGGTGAGCAACATGAATCCGACAATATGAGTACGCACGTGTGTTGTAGACATGAAATGCATGGACAACTTGAATGGAGGAAAGAGAAATACACACATTTATATACATATATATAACTGCCAGGTCGAGTCGTCTCGCCCTAAACCTATTTTGGTGAGCAATGTGGGCTTGATTTAAATGGGGGATTGTCTGGAGAGAGCCTTAGCTAAGGATCAGCTTCGGTCTTGGTGTTTTGGTTGACTCGATCTGGCTGGTTATATTTATATAAAAAAAAAAATGAATATATGTATATATAATATAAACTACATGTGTAATGGTTATTATGAAACCTTATGGCATATGAAGGACACTTGTGGTTATCACATTTACATCATTGTAACGGGAATGTCATAAAATGAGCTTTTAGCAGTAGTTTTTGCATCATAATGATCGCCGACATACAGCAAGAATTTATCTAGAATGTCTGCGTCCTGAAAACCTCCCTTGGCCGGTTAAATCACCTGACCTATCACCATTTGAGCAGATACGATTCCAGCTCAAATGACAACTTCATCCACCTGCGAGCTTGCAGGAACTAGAGACCTAGTTGTAACAAATATGGACAAAAGTGCCTCAGAACAACATACAAGGCCTACATGCATCGATTCCGGCGTAATTACAAGCCCTACATTCTTAGTAACACGTGAGGCATTAGCAAGCCGGTGATTGGTTACTAAGAGCAAGAAAGATAACATGAAATGCAAACGCGCTAGCGCATTTCGAAACGGCCGCTCCGCAAACGTTAAAACGACATTCTTGTTGAAATTTATCGGGAGAAAAAGAACACCATGCATGCAAATGAACCTGGAGAAGAAGAAATACCATATGCAAATCTGCGTCACAGTGAATAAAAGGCGCGGACTCAGTATTACTAAAGTGCTCCAGTATCCCGTAAATTACAACTGTTAGAAAGGTTGCAGGCTGGAATAACTTCGCAGGACTGGCGTCCGCGCCTTTCATTCATTGTAACGCAGATTTGCATACGGTTTCTTCTTCCCCAGGTTACATTTGCATGCATGGTGTTCTTTTTCTATCGATAAATTTCAACGGGAGTGCCGTTTTAACGCGGCCGTTTCGAAACGCGTTAGCGCGTTTGCGTTTCATGTTAGACCATGCATTCTTTGATGACAATTGTTTGTACTGGTGTGTACTATCACCTCTTAAAGTTTTTCCCATCTTTTCTGAATCGCCCTGTATATTATTAAACGCCCCCAGCAAAAGTTTCACTGAGTGACGTAATGGTTCATCACTCATTTCGGGCAATCACGATGTGCTAAAATTTTTTATAATACAGCTATGAATGTAGGGTTTGTTTATAAGCTGCCAGACCGTATCTTTTCTTGTATGTACTCTCCCTAGAGGCAACTCAAACAAGGTACTATTATTTTTCGGTGTCACTGTGCTGTTCTCCACTGTAAATTATTATTTCGTTCTGAGAAATTGTTATCATTTTCTCAGCGCACGCCAAGTTTACTTCTTGGTGAGTTTTTTTTTTTTGACAGGGAGTATATGTTTTATCTATGAATTAAGTAAAGGATGTCACGACACTTTATATCGAATTTTCAAAAATGTAAGAGATATATTAAAAATATATATATATATGTTTCATTCAACTGCAAATAAAATACTAAAAATTCTTGTTAATCGGTAAGTTTGTTCCTTCATAATAAAAGAAAGAAATAATTAATTATAGTGTAAATACATATACAAGAATATCAGTTTGAACGCAATATTCTCAGATTTTTGAGCTCATCCGTAAGATTGAAAAAAAACTACTGTCCCAAAAATTCTGCAATTTTGCAAAAATGTTTATTCAACAGGTGTTAATAAAATGGACCTCGAATTTAGCAATTGACTATTGGGAAGTATTATTTCAAAAAATGTTTAACTTGGATTTTTGAAATTTAGATATTTTTCAAATTTTAAAAATGCATAAAATTCTAACGAATGGTCAGATATCTAAGTTCGAGGTTCAGTTTACTATAATATATGTCTAATAAACATTTCTACAAAATTTCAGAATTTTCGGAGCAGTAGTTTTTTTAATCTTACGGGTGAGCTCAAAAATTGCAATCTGAGAAAATTGCTTTCAAAGTGTTTTTTCTTGCATACGCGTTTACGCTATAATTCATTATTTCTTTCTTTTATTATGAAAGAACAAATTATCGGATTGACACAAAATCTTTAGTAATTTAATTTTCAATTCAATGAAATATTTTTGAAGTCATTTTTTTGAAAATTCGACTTTAAGGGTCCTGACACCCCTTAAGGTATCCGGCTACCTTTCTTGCCACTTTTCTTTAAAATGGTACCGGAGTGAACTTTAATACCATTTTTTGATATAAAGTGTCCCAAAATGATGAAAAAAATAATCAATTTTGGACTACCTATGTCATTTTCTATGAAAACGTCATTTTTATGTCAAATTTTAAGCAAAATTCATGTGATATTCAAAACACGATTGCAAAAAGTTCTATGAATGGAAGGTTTTGTTATTTTCACACAATAACAAAATATTTTGTTATAATAAAATAATACAAAATAACACGAGCTAGTGATGGTGCAGGTTGTGAACCGAAATTTAAAGGATTGTATGGTATGCTCATAAGTTAAACTCAAATCTGTTAATGTAGGTGTGAAATTTTTGAAATTTCATTCTACATATTGTCTGTAAAACACTATAATTAGACAAATATTTGTGATAGACTTTAAAGTTAAATTCATAACCTCAATAATATATAGTAAAATATCACATTAGAATTTCATAATGATACAATGAATAAATTTTTAGAAATCGTGTTTCAAACTTAAGTAAACGGACAAAAGTAGCATTCTTCGTTAAACGCGTTTGAAGTTTTTATTTACGGATTACTTGTATGTAAAAGCACAACGCTGAAGTGGACGTAACTTCTGTTCTGACCGTCATATAAATAAAACAAGCCTGTTTTGGAATTACAAAGAATAAGGCTTTCATAAAAAATAAAAATCGATAGTTTCTTTGAAAATGACGTTTTCAATGTAGTCGGATACTTTGAGTCACCAATTAATGAAGCAAAACTATCGGGTATCGAAGCAGGAAATCCTTTCTTTTTAATGTACAGTATATAAAGTTACCAATTTATAAATGCTTTCCTCGTAGCGAACAATATTAATGACATCTCCAGAAATTGAGAAAAAGTCTCAGAAACACTGGACAGTCCTTTAAAAAAATTATTGTCTTATCTTTTTCATTCTACGCACACGTTTCCTCTTTTAATTCAATTCATTGCGATTAAGCAAACGATGATAAAGGACTTTTTTAACAGTAAAATAATCAATTGTTTCCAGTAAAAAAATGTTTAATGTAGAAATAATTTTTAAAATCTTATGATTTAGTGGTTTTATCGTAATATGCTTCTTTTTTTGGGAGAAAAATTCACAGACTATTTTAAAACTATCACAAAATAGAAAAATGGAAGCTTCAGCTTATAATTTTTGAGTGCACACGTACACGGACAATGATGAAGGGATATGTCTCCTGTGTGATCAGAGGCTGTCATCAATAGCCGTCATAGGATTAGGACAGAAAAGAAATTAATATTTGACAGTTTAAGAAGCTCACGAAAACTGACCTGCTTACTAATTGAGATCACCATGCTTTGCTCACTCTTACGTTTTACCGATATAGAGGAGACAGAACTTAAACGCGCATCTTATATGCATATAACGTATCTTCCTCTTAACAAATTCTCCGGGCAAGCTCTCTGATTTTGCAATTCATATGGATGAATTAATGCGGAGAAAATTGGAGGTGATAAATTCGAGCACGAACACCGGATATTTGCATTAACCGATATCGAATTCATAGCAGCAGTTCATTTTAGGATGTAAATGAATATCTTCGCTGCTGCTGAAGATAAAATACTAAATATTTATTCATTTTTATTCATTCATCAATTTTTTTTTACCGAAGAACAATAATATAAAATGTATGCAATAAGCTTATTTACCTCTATGGTGCACTCCCATAAAAAACGTATTGAAAAGAATTTTTTTTTATAAAAACGGATGTAAATTGGCACTGTTAGCATATTTTTGATACAATGTATCAGTATAGCAATTTAGTGAATTAGAGTGGATTTTTTTAATTAGCTAAAATGGTTAATTAAGGGTAAATATGCAGCTTGCATTGATTTTAATTTTATCTATAAACAGATAAATACGGCAGTACATATTTCAGTGATCAGCACGCATTCTCCTCAACGAATTTTTTTGTAACTTAAACGTTTTTTCATGTAAAATAGGTATCTTTTCAAAATGGTCAGTGGGCCAAATGTGGCCCTCAGAACTACGACGGGCCACGGCGAGCCATGGGTTGAAGACTCCTGCACTAAAAGATGTGCAGTCGAATCCGGTTAAGGGGCCAACCCCGCTTACCGTCATAAATTTTCCGTGAAGAAATCGTTCATATGGGAATTATAATGTTGAAAACTCGTCTTAACGCCCACTCGTTATAACGCCAACTATTTTTTGGATGTATACAAAGTCTATGTGTCATTTTCTGAGAATTTTCACAACATTTCTTCTATCATTTTGCTTTCATTTCGAAAGTTGAGGATTTATCCTTTTCATTCCACTTCTACTATCGGTCAACATAACAGTTTAGAGACAACATAACAGTTAGACTTGAAAAATAAAGAATGGTGTGGTCGGGGGGGAATATCTAGGCTAGAAAGTACATTTCTCATGAATTCCCGAACGTGTAGAGAACTTAAAGCTAAACAACCAACCCATTCGAAGAAGCGGATTTATTGATAAGGGAAAGTGTACAATGAGCGCATTGCACCAGTTTGTTCAACTTTGCCAAGGAAATTTTTTCAACAGTGCATGTTTTTTACTCGGTAGTTCTAATATTTTGAGTGGTATGGGTGGTCATTAACAGACCCGCAACTAGATTCTTTGACAGCCGGGGCAAATTAGCATTTTGTGCGCCCTTGTAATGTTGAAGAGGAGGTTAATGAATGAAAGTTGCGCCCCCTCTGGTCCGGTGAACGGAGCACCAGATCCGCCTGTTCCCCCTTAGTTGCGGCCCTAGTCATTAAGAAGTTATCTCCCTTGATTTGTGACATTCAATCATGCTGAAAAGAGTTGTTCGTTCAATATCTGAAAACACAATTTTTTCATTAAATAACCGATATGGAGTAAAAACCAATGCCACCATTATTTGCCTTTGTTTATTTTGTTTTTGCACTTTTGAAATGCGTTGCTAAATTTATGCCAATTACAATAATTTCATTGGTAAGTGTATGTTTCTGAGGAGTTTTATATGCAGAAGTATTCAAGTAGGTCTACATGTTTACAGTTTTACCAATTTCCTCAACTTAAAATTGAATGCGTGTAATATAGGATATTTTATTCATGAAGTGACACTAATGAGGCATTGAGATATAATAGTTTGTTAAGTGTTTAATAAACGTGTGAATTAATGCGATAGTGGTTCTATGAAACACTATTCCTACCATGATCCGATATAACGCCAAACTCGTTATAGCGCCAAAATTCTTTGGGACTGATGGTGGTGTTAAATTTGGGTTCGACTGCACTTTCTGAAATACCGAAAAAAACTGAAAAAGGAAATTGTGGTATAAGTGTTTGTTTTTACGATGTATTTGTCATGTGTATTCAAATATACACAGAACCATAAACGGTTAAAAAAAAACTATATCATTACATTTAGTTTAAAAAGAGTGGAGGTGTCTAAAAAGTCTATAAGGAATACATATTTATTCGTTATGCAACAGAACCTTGGTAATAATAATTATTATTATTATAAATTATAATTTACAGTAAAAAAATACCACGAGTAGGTATATAATATTGCTCTTATGTTTCTGTCACCTATATAATAGCAATAGAATCTTCACAGAACGTGCTAAAATAATAACAAATATTTACATGAGGTAGGAAAGTGATACCTTTTGTGTGTGTGGAACAAATATCAAAATTAATTCTTCACTGTTAAACCTCATTAGAGAAAGCATGCATGACTGGATTTATCATTTAAATTGATGTTATTCATTGTATTATTTATTTTGAAATAATCGAAGTTGAAGTTGTCTTGGTGTGACACCGAAATTTTCTAAGTATGTATGTAAGGTTTAATAAATACAAAAAATTTACTCTAAATTATTTTCTGTAAGATTGTCATATTCAAAAAAACTTCTTAAATAATAGATTTTATTAAACAGAAATTTGAAATATATATTATAGACGTTGATGTATGAAAGCAGAATCGGGAAAGAAAAAATAAGATATTAAAATTTTTGAATGACATGAGTGGTCATTACATAAATTCTTGAGTAATAAATATTAATTTATAATAGAATATACTCTGGATAGTTTTTGACATTGAGACAAAGTATTGTTTTTAAAAGATAAAGTGCAAAAAGGAAATTGCTTTTTTCCCTCTAATCTTATTTCTTTTCCCGACTGACTTGTGACTGACATTTCAGCAAGAATGAAATAAATCAGCGATGAAATGAATAAGGTAACTATCGTAGAGAGAGAGAGTATTTCATTCGTTTTTTCATTCATAGAGAATAGATAGAATTCAGTGGGTGCGTATGTATGTATGTGGACTGTTCACGCTGTTCGCTTTATGAATGGCAGCGGAGTTTTACGTGTACACACTCACGAGGACCGTAGGCGGTTCACAAAAGGTCAAAATAGCGTTTTCTGCTAAAGCCGAAATGTCAGTGGTACGTGAACTCTACCACACTACGACACACGTAAAGAAATAAAAGAGATACGAAGAAGATCGAGTTTAAACCAAAATGAAAATATAAATATATATAAGTTTGGAAACGCAAAAATAAATAAATAAATGAAACAAAAAATCGATCAGAGAGAAAGAAAGCGATCAGAAATTGAGCAACGGTTTAAAGACAAGTATAGCATTTGACCTTTGAACAACTACTAACGCTTCACCCGATGTTGTCCAACACTGTTCTGCTCGTCAATATTTGAACTCGAGACCCATAGTACGAGTGAAATTAAATGCATTGGAACTGCCCTCGATTGCTCTAGTGCAAACAGAACGTCAATAACTGTCGGTCACACGCAGTTTGTTCGGTTTCCTACTCCGTTCCAGCGTCGCGCAATCATCAAATCAAAGTTATAAGGTTTAGGATCTTTACGACAAAAAGAAAAAAAACCGATGTGCCAATGAGAGGGCAGTGATCTCTGTGGAATACCTTTCCAACAAATAAATACAGTATAACTTATGTGGGTAATTCTAATTTTGCATAATTCGAGATCTTACTAACTTCCCTTGAGTTTTCTATCAGATTTAATGTTTAAATTCCTTATTTAATTCGAATTTTTTCGAATGTTTTGAAGCTGGAGAAGAAAATCATGATTTTTGTAAGAGAAAATTCAATTCAGAACCAATCTTTAAAGAAAAATAAAAGTTTGAATATTCTGTTTTCCTTTACTCTTTCTTTGATAATATTTAATGCCCATTTTAACATTTTTCAGCTGGAGTGCATCGAGAATGTGCACCACTTGATACAGATTATGTTATTCATCCTATGGATTGAGGCGTACTATTCAAAATCTGAATCTTTCTATCATCATTAAGAGTATAGAAAGTATCGGAAAGTGCAAATTTTTTAATACGTTAATGAAAGTATGTTTTCTCTTGATACCCCTTGAGAATGATAAGTGAAATTTGATAAACAATTTCGTAACGAATGATCATGAACGGTTTCCGTAAATCAGGCTTTAGCATGACAAGAAATCCTGCAGTGAGGATTCCAGAACAGTGGAATAATGTAGCAGCTAAAATTAAATATATATGTAAATTATAAACAGTTAAAATTTGGGAAATTTGGGTTTCGGAACTGATGATAAAATTTTAATAATTGATAATAATTATTAAATTGTGAAATTTTTAGTCATTTTATGGATTCGGGATATATTAATTGGATAATTCGAACTTCTTTCCAGTGACTTTGGACTTCGAATTAATTAAGTTCGATTGTAAATAGTTTAGCCTGCATATCTATCGGGATTTTATGTGTTTCTTCCGTTACCCCTAAAAATTTAATAAATTTAATTTCTAATATCGTATAACATCGATCTGTGTTGGAGCTCTTGATATTCATTTTCATATATTACGTTTTATATGTGTTGAAGATGTTTTTATTTCTTTTTTAAATAATCACTCCAAAGCAGTGGTTCTGAACCTGGAACCATACGGCCCCTTTGCGGTACTGGGACACTCTAAGGCAGTGGTTCACAACCTAGGGCCGTATGACCCCCTTGCGGTCCTAAGAAAAGGGGAGCCACGAGTGAAAATAAGGTGAAAGGGGAGTCACAGAGAGCTGTGGAAAAAAATTAAGCAGTAAAAAGAGAGAGAGAAATTAGGTTTTTTCAAGTTAAATATGGTGGGAAAAAATGTGATTATACATTTTAGAATCGAAAAGAGCCACCGTTAGACTAACCTGGACCATCTTGACGAATGAGCCCATCTGGAAGTGAACCAGGGGCCTCACAACCACAGGAGACCTACATAAGATCTAGTACTATAATTCTCGAGACTAAATATATGTAAGTTACTGCTACTTCCAGCTAAATATGGGGCCCCTGAACACACACATCGCTTGTCTCATCATGTTGAGAAGGCCTTCCATTGGCCCTGGTTGATAGAACCAGTGCAAGAGGGCGTTTCCCGAGTGGTGTGGTGGTAAAATGCTCGTCTGCCACCGTGAGGGTTGCCATCAAGTTGCAGGTTCGATCCTGGGGAAAAATATAAGCAAGATATTTTCCCCTAACGAGCTTGAGGTGACCACCGATAGATGGCACCTTTACCCACCCACCCAACTCTAACTGCAGAAAATCGCGTGTAGAGGTATAGTCAGTTTTGGTGTGTGGTGAAGTAGTATTAGTACAAGAAAGGGAAGCTCACTGAACTCTAACCCAGGGTCGGTGGGGATCCAGGGTGATATGGCAGGAGGGGCGATTTTATTGTTTAGGTTCGCTTCGTATTTTACGAGACAGACCAATTTTTCCCATATAATTCGGCTCTTGAAGGAATGATCTCCCCCCCCTCCCCCTTCTGGATTCGTACTCCGTGCGCCCAGGTGGGCCAGAAATCGATTTTATCTATAAAATGTTTATTTATTTATACATTATTGTTAGGCCGAGGCCTATACGAGAGAATGCGGTGATGGGATTTGACATAGGAGGCGATTGATGCTACATACAAAATCGGAGATTGAAGTACACAATCTATGGTATTTGATGGAAGGTTGTTCTCTCTCCGATCTGTAATTGTTCGGGGGAAAAAATTACATTTTTGAAGCAATCTGTGGATGCAAGGAAAGGTTTCAATTTTTTTTGGGAGTGATTGAGTTTATCGGAAAAATATGAAGATTTGATTAGAATATATGGGAAGTATCAAAGTTAAAATTGCCTTGGATAATTTTGAAAAGAAGGGTTAGTCGCGGACGATATATCTACAGGAGGAAAAGTGGTAGGATATTAAGTTGACGTTTGAGCTCTGTGATGGAAATAGAGGAAGACCAGCAGTTTAAAATCAAAAGGGGAGATTTATTTTAGATAGATTACAGCTTATCTATATCCATTTGTGTATGGGGTTCCCAAATTTTACAAGCATAGGCGAGGACAAGAAGGATATAAGTGTGGAAGCAGAGATGTCGGAGGTGACGGATGGAATATTTAAGGTTACGACGAAGGGAAAAAGGTTTTGGAGGCATTTTTTGAAATATATAATCCGTGTGGAGGTTCCAACGGAAGTCGGCAGAAATTATCACACCCAGGTATTTGTAATGGTGATTATAGAATTATCAGTTAAGTAAGGGAATTCTCAAGGGGAAATCTTTTGCGGGTAAGTTTCATAAAAACTTTTTAGAGATGTTTATGAGTAGTTGCCAAGTCGAGTACCATTCGGATATAGTGTTGAAGTTGTGCTGGAGAGAATCTTAATCTGCTGTAAATCGTTTGATAAACAACGCAATCATCTGCGAAAAGTCCGATGGAGCAAATGACTGATATTGATAGGTCATTAATATAAATTAGAAATAATAAAGGAGAGGGGACGGATCCCTGAGGCGTGTCAGACTTAACTCGGATGTATGAGTTTTTGCCCTAGAAACAGACAATAGCTGCGTTCAACAAGGAAGGATTCCACCCAATTAGTATAATTAAATTCATTGTAAATTCAGTTTTGACTAAATTTATTTCAAATATTAGAAAGAGGATCTTGGTACTGGATGAGGGTGGGGGCCCTTTATAAGATACGTGAGCCACGAGAAGAAAATATGATCCGGGGGGTCATACGCAAAAAAAGGTTATGATCCACTGCTCTGAGGTAGATACATAGAGCTGTGAAGAAATGAAGCATTTAAGTGATGGGGGAAAGGTGTGGAAAAAGTATGATTACCTTCAAAATTCAGCAGAACTGCCCTTAGAACCAGGGACACATTAACAGGTGAGTTCATCCGGGCATGGCCAGAGGGATGCTGAAACAGCCCACATAGAAACATGACAAGAGGGAAACTTTAGCCTATGGGTGTAGAGGTCGACCTTATTTATTAACGTTTTTTCACTATAAGTTTACTCGAAAAAATTGATTGAATAAGCGCAGAAAAAGGTCTCTCTCTCTCCACTATAAGGATGAGGTCTTGGATAAGACGGGAGAGGGGGGAGGGTAAAGAGGAGGAATTAAGGTTCAAAGGGGGCCTGGGCGAAAAAAAGTTAATAAACACTCTCTAAACGATACAGAGATTACTTATAATGATATACAGAGTAGAGTGTCCATTCTTATCGTTGGCAATGGCTATTTCCTGAACCGTTGGTTTTACAAATGGAGACAACTTTCAATAAAAAAAAATGTTTCAAATGATGTCGACATTCATTTTGAATGCCGTTCAAATGAAAAAGAAATTATTAATTAAAAGGTTACGAAATTTAAATTTTTATACATTCCCCCCGTTCTCTAATTTCCAATTAGAAAGTTGTCCTGTCTCTCTTAAGGCCAACAAAAAATTTCCAAGTTTCTAATAACGAAAGGGTCCCAAGGCGACGTCTTCGAAAAGTTTTGAAAAAATTACCACTGATTCTACTCATTTATATGCACAAAAATATAAAAAAAATCCGGCTAAACTATTATGTGTCACTCAAAACAAAGATCTAAATATGAATTTTTTGAACAACAATAAAGGCCAAGAATGAATTTAAAAATCCCACAATCTCTCCTAGAGTGACATCATTCAAACAACACAAGATTAGGCACAGAAAAGGAAAGAGAAGGAAGAAAAGAAAAAGGAGAAAAACACCTTTTATAATAGCCGAAAGCCTCCGCGCGAAGCTTTGACGTCACTAAAGCCGTCCGTTTCACCTGTAGCCATTGGATATAGCAGTCTGACGTATGCGAAATCTTTTCCTTCTTTTGCAGTACATCCAATGACTATAGGTGAAATGGGCGACTTCAGTGACGTAACGAGCTTCGCGCGGAGGCTTTCTGCTATAGAAGATGTTGGCTGTATTTTTTCAGGACCACGCCTTGAGATTCTTTGCTTTTTAAGTGCAAAATTCACCAAGGTATTTGAATCCACCGGAGATAAAAAAGGGGAAAGAACAGCGTAAATGAGAGAAAGGAGCGTTGCCCGTTACTTTATGCTGTTTTCTCAATTTTTTTTCCCTCTGATTTTTGAATTCGAATTTCTCAGCTAATATTACACTTAGAAACATGGAAAACTTTTTTTGTTGACCTCACGAGAGACAGGGAAACAACTTTGTAATTGGAAGTTAGAAGACGGGATCGTATAAAAATTTAAATTTTGTAATTTAAGATGATTAATTTTTAATTACGCCATTTAAGATGATAGATGGCGTCATTTGAAGCATTTTTTCTAGTTGACAGTTGTCTCCGTTTGTAAAACCAACGATTCAGAAAATGGCCATTGGACAACGATAAGAGTGGACACCCTTTATACTGTGTTTGAATGAAGATAAGATTTCCTTTTTTAAATAGAAAAGAGCCTTCAATCTTATGCATTAACTTTTTACAGGCCGAACTAAGATTTGGATTGATTTTCAATTTCTTTTCCTCTCATCTTCCCTTCTGATCCTTTAGTGCAGAGAAATCAACCAAAGAATTCATGAAAAAAATTGTCCTTATAGGTTTTCTGGACTTTCTCATGTCCATAGAAACAAACATTAAAATTAAAAACAAACAAATTAAACGTCATTCTCCCTTAAAAATAGATGATACTGCCAAGAGGAGTAGTAATCATTAATGTTTTGGGAATATCGATGTTTACGTTTGATCGTATTTGAGTGGTAACATTGCACCGGCATTGAATATCCAAAGTGGTCCATAATAAACTAACAAACCCATAATTTAGTTTGTTTTTATGAAAATTGCTTTTATTTTGGATTTGTGAATTGTTAAATATATATTTGAAATACATATTTTTATGAGCATTTTTTGCTTTTTACAGCCATCTCGTTGGGCACTTTGCCTGTATTGTGGCCATCGTTTTTGTATTTGTATAATTTTAAAGTTATCAGTATTTTTAAGTAATCGTATGAGCATTTGACGCGTGTAGTGTTCAAATAAAATGCTCTAAGTTTTCTCCGAAAAACTTATTAACAAAATTTACATTCATTTTTACTAAATGGTCTTCTTTTAAATCAGACGCAATACAAAGGTACGAAGTTCCATTTTACATGAGCACGAAAGATTCTCAAAATTTCTCTCGTCTACTCTTATCTGTATTTTACTGAATAATCTATTATCTTCTACCACGAACACTCGTGTGATCGCACACGCAAGGAACTTTTCTTTGTGCTATTTTCAAACGTCTAAATAATTTGCTACGGGAAAAGGCTCAATTGAATGTGAATTGTCACAATCATTTTTTTTTTTAAATTTTTTTTGGTAATAACAGTATATATGGTGTCCTGTAAGTTCTAGTTCGGCCTTTATCTCATCGCCCGTTCGTCGTAGAGGTATGGGTCTAATTTAATAAATGCTCGAAATGTTTCCACAAATCACTTTGTACCAATTTTAAGAGTGAAAACACAGTGTATCACCATATAAAAAAATCTAAATAAATTTTTATACGATCCCCTTGTCCTAAAAATTCCAAATAGAAAGTTGTTGCCTCGTCTCTTTTGATCCCAAAAAAAAATTCCATGTTTTTAACTGCAATAGTCACTGTAATTAATATATGAATTCAACAATATAGGATACATGAAAAAATAAAAAACTTTTTTATACAGTCCCCGTGTGCTCAAAAACCGAATGTGAATGTTGCTGCCCCGTCTCTTCTGAGGCCAACAAAAAAAATTCCAAGTTTCTAAATGCAATATTGACTGAGATATTCGAATTCAAAAAACTGAGAAAATTTGGGAGAGAGAGAAAAAAAACCAGCTCTCTAAATGCGGAAAATTCGTTTTTTACACGCATTTAACGCGGTTTTTTTTTTCAAAATTTTCTCCGTTTTTGAATTTGAATATCTCAGTCAACATCGCACGTAGAAACAGGGTGTTTTTAGTTGGCATCAGGAGAGACAGGGAAATAACTTTCTAATAGGGCGTTGGAGAACGGGGATCCGTACAAAAATTTAGATTTCTTATTTAATGGCACACCGTTCACTCTCAAAACTGGTACAGAGTGATTCTTGAACACATTTTGAGAGCATTTTTTAAATTAGAACCATACCTCTAGAACTAACTGTTGATGATATAAAGGCCAAACTAGGACTTACAGGATACCCTGTATAAATAGTAGGTGACCTTCGACATTTTGATCGTAAATTTCTGCTTCAAATAAATCAGAATTTTAACTAATTTAAAATTTTAAAATTTTTGAAATTTAAATAATTTTGACAGTATTATTTGAATTTTAAAATGCAATTTTAAATAAGATTGAGTCATTTAAATCTCAGTGTTTTAACTGTGAGTTTTTATTCTTTCACATACATTTTGAATTCAATTACATTGATGTCATGGTATTTTATCATACGTGCGAGCTGTTTTTAATGCTTTTTTTTTTTGGAAATTTAAAAAAAATTAAATATCAGAAATATGTGAAATATCTCTGGCACAGGATAGCGCATACAATCAAGAACACGTGTAAAAAATTTGAAATAAACCAATGGTTAAATAGTATTTTTAATGATATTTCTATTAGAGCAAAGTTTTCACCATGTTAAAAGGTATGAGACCCCTTGAACTGAAACAAATCCACGAAAGTGAATAAAAAAGATGTGTTGAGCTTTATTGTCAGTCGATTGGTTAGAGTGTTTCGAAATTTCCAACAGGCGCTACTGACTGGTAGAAAATTCCTTGTGATACAATAAATCTATAGGCGTCGGCATGGCGTTCTGTCTGGGTAGAATTACTTATATATTCTCGAATTTTCTGTATGGTTTTTCAAGACAAATATCTACTAAGGAGCATCACTTCAATCAAGTGGATACAGAAGAGGGTTACTGTTCGTTAAACTGAAATAAGAAGGGAAAATTTTCAGTCACAATTATCAAACCCATTCGATGAACATTATTTAGGTGAGAATTAGTTCTCTAATTTAGTTATAATGTTAATTTCTACTGTTTTAATTCAAATATTTCAGTGAAAATTTCGTATTTATGGTGCCACACTAAATAATTTCTCTTTCTCATATTTCTTTAAGGATGATTAATGTTTCCTCTTTGAACCAGTTGCTGTAAATTATATACAGTATTATAACTAAAGCGTCACGTCACACTTATGCATTAACTGAGACGTTTGCAAGAATTTGAAACGTTGCGTTTCTCGTGTCACGACTGAATACCTCCTCAGCTTGATCATACATATAACGGATAATATCGATTTATTGCACATTTTAATGTTGATAAATACTCGAATTCGATCCACTCCATTCATTTGGGAACACCCAAGGCATTTTATGCACTCCGGTAGGCTAATTAGACCGGGACTGACAGCATAAAATTGAATCTTAACAGACACCCTTAAGCTTAACAGCGTAAAATATTATGTTACCTGCTATAAATTATAGCAATTTCCAAATCATAGCTCTGTAGGAGAGGCTACCTATCATTTTAGTAGTCATAGTTCAGTGTTCTGTTATACGGGGTGCTGAGGAAAGTCCCTTGGCTGCATTTTACTTGCGAACCGTTGATTTTAGAGGCATAATTCCAATTTAAAAAAATATCCAAATAACAAGCGGATCTCACATACGTCACTGATATTGCAAGGGGTCTCATAGTTATTAAAATAAAATAAAAACTTTTCAAACGGACACCCTGTCCTATAAAACCCAGCCATTCATGTTCCAAGGGGCTGTGTAGTTATTAAAATAGACGTTTTAAAATACGTTTCTAAGTGCAATATTGAATGAGATATTTGAATTCAAAAATCAAAGAAAAGTTGTGGGGAAAGAACAGCATAAACTAAAGGATAATCTCATATGTTGTTCCTTCCCAACTTTTTTCAGATTCCAACTTTTCTAAATTCAAATATCTTAACGAATGTTGCACTTAGAAACGTGAAATTTTTTGTTGGCCTTAAGAGAGGCAGGGCAACTACATTCTAATTGGGTTTTTGAGGACAGGGTGTCCGTATAAGAAGTTAATTTTTATGTTTCAATAACTATATAACCCCTTGCAATATGAATGACATATCTCAGGTCTACATGTTATTTGTGGATACTTTTTCTACTTGGGTGTATGCCTCTAGAATCAACGCTTCGCCAGTACAATACGGCTGAGGGACTTCCCTTAGTACCCTGTACTGGAAACTAAAGTAGTTTAGAGATCAGAACAAGCCTATCAGTATCCTAATGCTATGAACAAAATGAAATTCATTCAAGAAGAGATGGAAAAATTTTAAAAGATTTGATGAGTTATAAAAACAAAGGAAGAAAGACAATTTTATTCTCGTTATTAATTAATGAAAATTAATTCTTTTATCTTTGTAGCAAAACTGTCAAAACTTTTTTTAAACATAAGTGAAATCGCGTTTCTAAAAAAAAAAAATCCACCTACATGGAAATTTATTTTTCGTATCAAATTTTCTTCGCCTATTTATAGTTTTCATGCTAATATTTAATGTGATTGCTTTATTATCGTCCAATAAATGAAATTATTCTACATTAGAACTAAAAAAAACAGCAGAAAGAAAGAATAGTTGAAAGCACCATAAATTGACGCCTAATGTTATGTCACTGAATGAAATTTCAAGTTAATTATATATTAGTAATTAGGTAGAGATTTTTATTTAGCCCCATGAAGCTACTGAAATAATGCGTTTTCTGATAAGAAATGTGGCTAAAATTTACAAAATTCAGTATTTCATAACCTAGTCAATTTTGATTTTATAACAAAATGATTTTTTTTCATTTCACATGGCAATGCATGACATTTCTTTTACTAGAAATGAATTACGTATTGGACCCAGGGACCGTATAAAAAATGAATTTTTCATTTTTCCCATAAATAATTTTTTTATATACACTCGTGTGCAAAGTTAAGAGAATTTGCACATTGCGTGTGTGCGTGTGTCTGATTTCACAAAAAGTACTGAACCAAAGGTACTAATAATGCCACCGAAGAAGTATGCAAATATTCAGTGTCGAATACGTAAGCGTACACGTGCGTGTGAGCGGAGTTGTGACCACGGAGGGGATGATAAGGACACGAGGCGTTTTCCACGATTCGTGTGCTCGTACTACTCGGCGACATTCTCTGTGCTTCTCGCAAGAGTTTGGTAAATTTTATAAGCTATCAGGTAAAATGGGTAGCCACAAACGTATGGATGACGGAATGAGATGGAGAATCGTCGGTAGATCGGAGGCAGGGCAATCACAAGTGCAGGTGGCTACAGAGCTCGATGTTACGCCCAGTGTCGCCTGCAATTTGTGGAAACAGTTTCAGGACACTGGATCCATATCGAAAAGACCTCGACAAGGTCGTCGAAGAGCCACGATGACCCATGAAAATCGTTATTTGGCACTTTCAGTGCAGCGCCACAGGACTGCTACAGCATCACAGCTCTCACGTGAGCTGCATGCTGCACCTGGAACTCGAATTTCACGGTTTACTGTTGCCCGAAGGCTTAATGAGAGAGGGCTTTATGCCAGAAGACACGCTGTTTGCGTCCCGCTAACTGCAACACACAAGAGAGCGCGTTTAGCATGGTGCAGACAACATCAGCCTTGGACCAGACTTCAGTGAAGCAACGTGCTCTTCACTGTCGTAGACACTGATTCTCGAGAGAGAATCGCTCCCTCATCTGGAGAGAGCCTGGTACCCGATACTATCCCTCCCACATCAGGAAAATAGACCACTATGGTGGTGGTGTCATGGCCTGGGAAAGCATGACGTTGGACGCCCTCCATGTGATTGGCAGACTGCTAGGAGGTATAGAGAGGAGATCTTAGAGCCCTATGTTCGACTTTTCAGGGGCGCAGTTGGCGATCGGTTCCTGTTCATGGACGACAACGTTCGTCCACATCGGGCTCACCTGGTCAACGATTATCTCGAACGTCAGGATATTTGGCGTATGGATTGGCCAGCCAAATCTCCTCAACTAAACCCTATAGAACATGTCTGGGACGCTCTTGGGAGGGCAATTGCATCTCGATATCTCCCTCCGAGAACCATCCCGGAACTGAAAACTGCGTTGCTGCAGGAGTGGGACCGATTGCTACAGGGACTCCTCAACTGCCTCGTGTTAAGTATGCCGTCGCGCTGTGCGACCTGTCTGACTGTGAGAAGGAACCACACCCCATATTAGACTCATTTTCGGTTCGATCTCGCAACGTGGATTTTGGACATTCCTGCAATGATGACCTTTACTGACAATCATGCGTGCGTACTATGACTTTTGTATGGTACATCTCTTTTTCTCTGTTATAACTGTATATTCGTACCAAATTTCATTAAAATCTGTTCACTAGTTTTTCAGAAATTCGACATAATGTGCTAATTCTCTTAATCTTGCACACGAGTGTATATAAACGGCTCCTAGAATGATGAGTGATTGTATTGGAAACATTTTTTGTCCTTGAAGTTTCTAACTCTATGAACAAAATAAAATTCATTCAAAAAGTGATGGAAAATTTTTGAAACGTTTGATGAGTTAAAAACAAAAGTGAGAACACAATTTTATTCTCGTTATTAATTTTAATTATTTTATTAATTTTAATTATTTTATTAATTTTAATTATTTTATTAATTTTAATTATTTTATTAATTTTAATTATTTTATTAATTTTAATTATTTTATTAATTTTAATTATTTTATTAATTATTAATTTTTATAGAAAATAATTTCCCATAAAAATTATCAAAACTTTTTTTAAACATAAGCGAAATCACGTTTCCAAAAAGACAATCCACTACGTAGAAATTTCTCGTATCAGGAACCTATAAATAGGTGATATAGAGGTATGGACAGAGGTATGAATTTGAAATATACTCAACAGGCGTTCAAAAATTACCCTGTACCAATTAACGTTAAATGCGGATGAAACGGTTTTTCCGCATTTAACGCTGTTCTTTTCCAAATTCGAATATCTCTGTGAATATTGCACTTAAAAACATGAATTTTTTTCAATTGGCATCAGGAGAGATAGGGCAACAACTTTCTAATTGGAAGTTAGAGCACAGGTGGACCGTGTGAAAACTAAGATTTTTACTTTGTTACACACTGTATTTTCACTCTCAAAATTGATACAGGGTAATTTTTGAACGCCTGTTGAGGATTTTTTAAATTGGAATCATACTTCTACGACGGACGGTTGATGAAAGACCGTGCTAGCACTTACAGGACACCCTGTATATACAAAACAAAATACACTAACACGAAACACGAATGATCAAACATAAGTGAAGTTTGATTGAGTATTAAGGTAGAAGGAATCGAAAAAAAACAACAACTTCGTAATACATGTTGGTGGCAATCCGAAGTGTCACATCACGATGTCAATAAATTAATAGTTTCAGTCATCAAAGCACCTATCTGAAATGAGAAATCAAAATAACATGCTTATGTATATACATGTAGAGGAAAAAAAAATCATACACACAATTTTCCAAGCTTACAAACATGCATGCATACTCACGTATACACAGAAGAGGTCTATAGTTTCAGTACATTGCTCAAGCATCAAGACGTGCTCAAAAATAGTACTTCACACACCTTCAATAGTAATTTTCTACATCAGATATTTTTTGATGTAAACGGCTTTTAGAATGATTAGTAACTACATTTGAAGCATTTTTTGTTCTTGAAAGTCCCCAACTCTATGAACAAAATAAAATTCATTCAAAAAGGGATAGAAAAATTTTGGAAAAGGGGGTAAGTTAAAAACAAAACAAAAAAAACACAATTTATTCCCGTTATTAATTATTATTGAAAATAAATTCTTTTATCTCTCGTAACAAAATAATCAAAACTTTGTTAAACACAAGCGAGAGAGAAACGTGAAATCACGTTTTCAGAAACACAATCCACTAACGTGGAAATTTATTTTTCGTATCAAATCTTCCTCCACCTATTTATAGTTTCCGTGCTGATATTTTTAATACAGTAGACTTATTTTCTCCAAATAAAAGAAGCTATTCCGACATTAGATCTGAAAGGGGGAAAAAAAACGGTCGAAAGAAAGAAGTTTGAAATACGATCTCTCCCAGTAACCACGAAAATCTTTCAGTATAATTTCTTGATAATATATCGAAATATATAGAAATCTAAAAAAGAGAATAAGCATTTAAAAATAAATCGCAGCATTTTTATAAATTCCGAAGAATATTTATAGAGTTCGCGTCCGAAATAAAAATCATAATAACATTCGACATACATGCGAAAAATTTTAAGAATAAAAGTAATTTTTGTGCCACACGAAAAGAATCTGCACTACGAGTCACTGTCGGAACCGTGAAAATTTTTCATCTCGAAAATGTCAAAGGATCATTTCAAGGTAATTAATTTTTTTTTTTACTTTATTTTTATTTTAAACTCATAAAAGAGAGTAGTTTCTCAATTTTCATATCCTTATTTTTATTACACCGTCTTTGATAGTGTATTGAAAATTTTTCCTAAGCTGCTGCCGCTGGTTCTCATTCAGCTTTTATGCACCTCTCTTTTAGTTTTTCTGTACTATAGCTATGGGGAATATTACGTAACGTCAAAATTTGACTCTCACTCGATGCATCACTGGGGTTTTTCTTTGTTTTTGCTCTCCAAATATTTCTGTTCAACTGAGAATCACCCTTGTTTTTTATTATTATTATTACTATTATTATGCAGGATGATTCCATAATTCTCCTTGCCGCATTTTACTGGTGAACCGATGATCCTAAAGGCATACTTCTAATTAGAAAAAGCATCCAACGAACGTGTAGAACTCAGATCATGTTCCAAGGGGGTTGTATAGTTATTAAAATATAAAAATTAACTTTCCACCCGGACACCCTGTCCTCAAAAGTCCAATTAGAAAGTTGGTGGCCCTGTCTGCCCTAAGGTCAACAAAAAAAAATTCCACATTTCTGAATCCAATATTCGCTGAGATATTAGACAATTTTAATGAGCATAACTTTTAATAAGAAGTTTTATACGTCCATAATATTCAATGTACAGTTAGTCATTTTGTTTTCACGGTTTTCGTGAATTATAATTGAACTTATTTTCAAAACGGAACATTTCCACTTCTTAATGATTTATGAATCTTTAAAGCTCTGTCAGATTATGTTACCGGGATTATATTCAAACGGGAATATTTTTAGTGTAAATTACAATGTAAAGTTAGTCGTTTCTATCAACAGGTAACATATCCACCCCTTTTTCATATACTTCAGTGTTTTTCATCTCGATAACGGACACAAATGCGTCTGTTAAGGGATAATAAAATATATATTGAGTCCCATCGATGTAATTCAAAATTGTGCCCATCAGTGGGGGTGTCTGATAACGGGAGTGTCCGTTATGGGAGATTCCACTATAGAATGACGAGAGGGTAATAAGGGTACCTTATTGCTAGTTAAAACCTTATGGAATCAACAGGTGACGTAGAAATTTCCAAATTTTTAATACTTGTGACACCTCAAATTTTAATCAAAGGGTAACATTTCCACTAATTTTCTTTCAAAACGGAACATTTCCGAAATTCAAAAGTTGGTAATTCTCTTGAATGTTATCGGACTTTTCAGGACAGGGTTTCCATATGGAAAGTTAATTTTTTTATTTTACAACAACCCCCGTGCAACATGAATGACTTATCTGAGTATCGCACGATATTTGAATACTTTTTCTAATTGGAAGTATGCCTCTAGGAATCGACGGTTCGCCAGTGAAATGAGGCAAGAAGTAATATGGAATCACCTTGTATACATTATTATATTGCCTGTG
This sequence comes from Pholcus phalangioides, assembly GCF_987345545.1. NCBI lineage: Eukaryota > Metazoa > Arthropoda > Arachnida > Araneae > Pholcidae > Pholcus > Pholcus phalangioides. The sequence goes on along the minus strand of NW_028301600.1, from coordinate 30,241,523 downwards.
TTTATATCTATTTTTTTTTTTCCTTCGCTGTTTTGTGGAAATGCTGCAAACCAGAGTTGGGCGGAACGTGTCAACATAAGTTTCTGAACGTGTCATCCTGCTGGGACCTGTATTTGTTTTTCTTTTGTACCTTTTTAGATATCTGGTCTGTCTTTTACTTGGATTTTTCCACGTATAGGTACTTTCCTTCCATTTTTATTATTCGTCTGTCAAGTCTCGTTAGATTATAGCACAGTGAAAAATACTTGGAGTTTTTTTACCCTAGTTATAAAAACACATTTTTTAAGGGTTTTTTTACTCTCTTCTCTTTTCTCCTTGGGGGAATATATAAAAACTTAGATTTTGTAATTTTTTCAAAAGTTAATTTGTGTGCGTAAAAAGTGTCATGATATGAATTTCATTTACCGCTATAAGCTTTATTTTTCATAAATATATTCTAAAAAACATTTCAGCTTTCTCGTTCCTAAATTTTATAATGGCCTAATCTATACGATTAGAATAATGGGATAAATCATAAGCGTAGTGAGATACATCGAGAAGCCATCCATACTTAGAAGAGAGAACCATAATCTTTTTTATGGGCTAGTTCTTTCTTTCGCAAATAATCTTCCACATTTTTGATTTTCAATAAAAAATCTAAAACAACACTTATTAAAAGCAAATAGAATGCTCTGTTTCATTCTTAAAAAGGTCTCTTTGCGTGCTAAAAGCATAGGCAGAGAACTTGAAGGTCTGCTGGGGGGGGGGGGGGGATGATGATGTCGTCAACTAGGCTGGCAACTTCGATATGTTGACATGATGAAGTTTCTTGAGTCGATTTGCATGATAATGTATACAGGATGTCATGTAAATCTTAATGCGGCCTGATTCCACTTTAGATATGCTCAAAATGTGTTCAAAAATCACCCTATGCTAGTTTTGAGAGTGGAAAAAAAGTGTGTGTCACAAAATGAGATTTAAATTTTTAACATGGACAACAATGTCCTAAAATCCCAATTAAAAAGTTGTTGCCCTGTCTTTTCTGAGACGAACAAAAAAGATCCCACCTTTCCAAGTGCAATATTAGCTGAGATGTGTGAATATAAGAACAGAGAAAAGTTGGGAAAGAACGGTATAAACTAAGGACAATGCTTCTTTCCCTCATTCATCAAAACTGGCGGTACAGGGTGATTTTTGAACACATTTTGAGTGCTTTTTAAAAGTGGAATCATTTCTGTACGACGAACGGTTGATCAAATAAAGTCTGGTCTTCATTATGACAGGATACCCAGTATATCATAGACACTCAACCCATTTCACGTTGGCCAAATGTGGCCGTCAAAGTCATCTGATGTGGCCAGCGACCTCAAACATAATTTTGTAAAAATGAACTAAGCATAACCAGATTTCTTAAGTGACCCGAGACATATTTTCACACCCTTTAACTGGCCTGCGGCACATTTACCAATCATTTAAATTACCCGCGACATATTCGCAGACTATCTAAGTGACCCGTAATACATTCCCTGACCCCTTAAATGACCCGTGGAACATTTCCAGACCACTTAAGTGACTCGCGGAACAGTCTCAGACCACTTGAGTGACCCGCGGCACATTCACAGGTCACTTATGACATGTACCCGATGTCACCCGACATGTTTTCAAACCAGTGAAGTGGCGTGCAGTGTTCAAAAGGTTCAACACTACGTACTTCACTGATCAGTAGGAGTACGTGTTTATCACTCTTAAGCGTTGTTCAACAGTTGGAAAATGTTGTGGATACCTGTGTGATAGATCCTGTATGATCATACAGGATCTGTATAATAGTCAGATGAATCACTAACTACTATATTAATGACCAGATGAAAAGACCCATGCTACAGTATGTCCTGTAAGTGCTAATGCGGCCTTTATCTCACCAACCGTCCGTCGTAGAGGTAGTTTTAATTTAAAAAATGCTCAAAAGAGGTGTTCAAAAATTACCATGTACCAGTCTTGAGAGTGAAATTACAGTAATTTAACAAACTAAAAACATCTAAATTTTTACACGTTCCCTCCGTCCTCTAAGTTTCAATTAGAAAGTTGTTTCCCTGTTCCTCCTGAGGCCAACAAAAAAAATTCCAAGTTTTTAAATGCAATATTCGCTAAGATATTCGAATTCAAAAATCGGAGAAAATTTGGGAAAGGGCAGCTTAAGTGAGTGGAAAGGAAGGTTGTCCATTAGTTATTGCTATTCTTTCCGTATTATTTATCCGATTTTTGAATTCGAATATCTTAGCGAATATTACACTTGGAAGCATGGAATGTTTTCGGTTGGTCTCTGGAGATACAGCGTAACAACTTTCTAATTGAAAGTTAGAGGACAGGGAGACCGTACAAAAATTTAGATTTATTTTGTCACACTGTATTTTCACACTCAAAACTGGTACAGGGTAATTTTCGAAAGCCTTTTGAGCATTTTCAAATTGGAATCATACTTCTACGATGGACGGTTGATGAGACAAAGGCCGCATTAGCACGTACAGGACACCCTGTATATCAATTCAATCCATTTCCTAGCCTATGCAGAGTTTGGAGATTTGTATTGAAGGCAGAACAAAATCTTTTATACATAATGGAATTCACGTTGGCTGCTTATTTTCGGCAATGTACCTTGTGCATTAGCCATCTTTTTTAAAGTTGAGAAACTTCGATTTACTTACCAGACTACTTGTTGCTTGCTGCATGTTGGTGGTATCGGTTCTGTGTGTGTGTGTTCCAGATCAGCGAAAACATCGGAAGGAAACTGTTATTGCATCTGTCGGAATAACATTTCTGGATCGTCGATATGCTGATTGATTTGGTTGTTGAGAAATCGAATTCAAGTTTCGTTGAATTCCGTTCAGCAATTTCACATGATGAAAATTTTTAGAAGAAAAATAATTTTGCATACGCAAAAAGAATCTGTCGCAGTGAAAGTACATTTTGTCCGTACTTCAAATCTTACAACTATCGTGAGTTATAGTTTCGTAGTCGTTATTTCTACAAATTATACACGATATTCTAGTTTTTACTCCCCGAAATATTGATTTCTTTTGACACGCGCGTTTCATATTGCAGAGTCTGCTCACACTTTATGATGCCACTCAGGCAAATTGAATTTTTGCATAGTTTGCATACTTTGCTCTTTTTATGAAACAACATTGTTTAGTTCAAGCTTGACGGTATTATTGGATGTACATGCAGGGTGTCCCCTCTTATCGTTGTTCAATGGCTATTTCCTGAACCGTTGCTTTTTTTTTTAATTAAAACAAACAACAAATTACAAGATTACTACTGTTAAGTAGTAGTAACCTACCGACATTTAGTATTATGCCATTGAATAAAGTCTCAAGAAAATTATAAAGGTTATTATGTCCGTTTAAAAAAGAAATACGATGTTTATAATTTTTGATGAATCGAGAAGCTATCCATACTTAGATAAAACAACTATTTTTATGGGCAGTGTATTTTATTTTATTATAATTATTAGTTTTTTTTTTCAATTTTATTTTAGTACGTATTAGTTTATCGTGATAATTGCTCTTTTTTTGAGTTACTGCATTTAATTTTAATTGGCAACCTTTTCATGGGCATCTGTTGTTGGGCATTTTACCTGTTGCGGCTTTGTATTTGTATAGAATAAATTTTTATACGGCCCCGTAAAGCGAACTGGAATGATGAATTTCTCCTGATGAAAAAATGTGGCAAAAATTCGCAAAATTCAATGTTTCATAACCTAGTCAATTTCGATCGTAACAAAATTTTTATTTCATTTTTTTATTCCACATGGTAGTGTATGAAATTTTTTTTTACTGGAAATTAATTACAGGACCCCCGGGACTGTATAAAAAAATTAAATTTTGCATTTTTTCCCATAAATATATATTTTTTATACAAACGGCTTCTAGAATGATGAGTGACAACATTTAAAACTTTTTTATAGAAGTTTCCTCTAAGAATAATGATTTAGGAATAATTAGCTTTCGAGCAGGACAAGAGTGCACACCCGGTACATTCTCACCAAAGTTTCTGCCCAACGAGAATGCCGAAAACACTGGCTATTTATATTGCGCTCCATAGTTTCTATAAATTAGTTCAATAAATTCAGTTTTTCAATACAGGATGCCGAAAATTGTTTCACAGCGGATATCTCTGCAACCATTGACTTTAGAGAAACATACTTTGAATTTAAAGATGAGGTTGGTTGTGTCATAGACAAGGACGTAAATTTTAACATGAACACGTTCTGTGGACCTACCTTTGCTTCGTAGGAACTGAAATAATGAAATTGGTATAATCGAGAGAATTTGTCTGTAAAATAGCCAACAGATGATGTATATTTACGTTGCGAACCTCCTGGGATATAGCGTAAAACGATTTCGTTATGAAAGCGGGCCGCGAACCTGGTGCCCAGACAAAAAGAGGTATTAAAACCAAAGTAGCATCATTGAATTTGTCTCAAAAATGCCTATCAGACGATACCATTAGCTTTTGTTTGCACTGCGAATCGCTCGAGATATAGAGTAAAATAATTTCGTTACGAAAGCGGGCAGTGAGTCTGGTTCCCAGACCAGAAGAAGTATTAAGACCAGAGTGGTATCATTGGATTTGTCTCAACGAGAGCTACCCGCACACATACCAAACACTGATATATTCTGAATACTTCTTTAGATATATGAGCGTTTAAATTATTTTATTACGTAAATTTTTGCGATTGCACCCAGTATCGTCAGATGATTTAAAAAAGACGTATTCACATCAAAAAATGTTTTCAAATGACAGTTATTCACAACGTCTTGAACTTCCTAAGGGGCTCGTATACATAAAAAAATTATGAAAAATAAACTTTGTATGTATACTTAACCCTATGTACTTAAAACACAAAATGTAATTGTTACTCATTGTGTATAAAATTATAGAGTTCATTTTATTTGTGCGCAGCTCCTAAAAATGGCAACTTTTGAACCAATGAAACTTGCCAACAGTGAACTACCAAAACATATAATATATATTTTATCATACATTTAATATCTCAATATATATTGCAATTAAAAATATGAATTTTTTTGTAAATCACTTTTCAGAGCGGAATCAACATTTAATTAATTGAAATTTTTAGCACACGGGGACTGCATGAAAAGCGAATTTCTTTATTTTTTATGTATACAACTCCTGAAACAAATTTTGAGATTTTATTGAGATAGGTGTTTCTAATGTACGCAAGTAAGAAATATTCGACTCCTGATATAAAATGAATATGGCTTTTTTACAACCACAGAATTTTCTTACAAAATTCGTGCTCACTTTAAACTTTCTTGATTCAGAATTATATATTTTAAACCTCGCCGTCTCTCAGGCTGGGATTACACTGTAAAAGTTTTCTAAAAGTTCTTTTATAAAATTTGAAAAATTCAACCAATAAGATTATCGGTTGCATTTGCTCGAATGTAACTTGGGAGATTTATTGATTGGATTTTCCAAGTTTTATAAAAGGGATTTTATCGAACTTGACAGTTTATTATACAAATGACCGTTTATTATGAATGCGGTTATACCTAATCAAAGTAATTGACAGCCGAAAATATTTAAACATCAAACTTCAATTTTCTGACTGTCCGTTTGAATCCTAGCTAACACGACATAGACGTTTGATGTTTCTCAGAAACGGTTTTATGCTTAATTAAAATAACCTCGGGGTACCAAGAGATGAACCTCAACACGCAAGATCAAAGATTAACTTGCGTAATGATAGTTAATTTCTTTTATTGAAATTGAGTTCTAGTAATTCAAATTCATTTCATTAAGCTGATGACTACCTAAAAGTTACTGTCATAGATGATGATTTGAACTGCATAAAATCTTTATCATACAGAGTGGTCCACAAGTCTGGAAGTCAAGTTTTGAAAAAATAATAATAATAAACATTAGTGTTGCAGAGAATGTCAAGCCCATTTCTTGCCATGTTGTTTGTAACATGGATGTTATAAAGAATGGAAGTAAAATGGATGGAAATATGCAAATACAAATAAATATAAACACAAATGCCACAACAGACAATATGTCCAACGAGGTGGCTGAAAAAAGATGCTCATAAAAATATGGTTGTCTAATTACATGTCTAAACTATATCAAAAATACAGCAACCCAATAAGAGCAATAAAAAACCAATAGTTATGATGAAATGTAAATATATTGCCCATAAGAAATTATGGTTGTCTCATCTAAGTAGGAATAGATTCTCGATTTATCCCAATATGTTTATCTATTTCTTTTTAAACGAGTCAATCGTGTTAGAGTTCACGACCCCAGGAGGTAAGCTATTCCATTTATTCACAGCCCTATTAAAGACAAACTCCCTGCTTCACAACAACCTAGAATTGTTCCTCACCAAATTTTCCCTTACTTACTGGTATCCCCTTGTCGAAGCAGTTGATTGATGATGTATTAATAAATCATGGTCAATTTTATCCATCCCGTTGAAAATTTTTAACATTTCGATCATATCATCCCGACACCTGTGCTCTTCTAATGTAAACATTTTAAATAAATGAAAACAAAATTTGAAATCTTCTCTTTCAAATACTTTAAGAGTCATTTGTCTTTAATAGTTTTTTTTTTTAAACTGGTCCAGACTTGTGGACCATCCCGTATTTCTGATTGTGTCAGGTTTGTATACGTATAGTATGTTCTAAGTAATTTTCAAATCTACAATTTTCGACCAATCTTCGTGAAATTGTGTGTTTATACACCAAACATAACGTGACTTGAATAGACTACTTTAATTATTTTCAAACTTTAAAACAGCAAAAAATTTGTCGAAAAAAGTCAGTTGTTTTCCTAATAGGAACGTAAATATGTTTTCTTCCCGACAGTAGCGTAAACCAGTAGATCAGCGCCCGAGTGGCGTGGTGGTAAAATGCTCGAAGGTTGCCGTCACGGTCCCAGGTTTAAACCGGAGGTAACATATAGCTAAGATGTTTTCCCTAACGAACTTAAGGTGACCATCGATAGATAGTGCCTTCGTTTCCATCCTATCTCATTAATGGCAGTAAATTGCAATATAGTGTGATATGGCCAGAATTGGTGTTTGGTGAAGTAGTAGCGTAGACCCTTATGGAGGATAACGTATCTCCCGAAGCTGAAGCATGAAAAATGTAGGACATGATTTCGGGGGATGGGGTTCTCACCCCTGAAATTTTTACTCTCTCTAACCTGTGAGTGCTTCCTCCTCTTTCTCACAATTCACTTAAGCCATTGTTCTAGTACTGCATCCCTTGTGCCCGAGTGGCATGGTGGTAAGATGCTCGTCTACCATCGTGAAGGTTGTTGTCAGGGTCCCGGGTTCGAACCCAAGGGAGGATGTCGATAAGATATTTTCCCTAACGAACTCGAGGCGACCACCGATAGACAGCGCCTTCACTTCCAACCCATCTCACTAATGGCAGTAAATTGCAATATAGCGATATGGCCAGAGTTGGTGAAGTAGTAGTACTGCATCCCAACTCCAGCCATATCGCAATTTAGTGCCGTTAACGAGCTGAGTTGGAAATGAAGGCGCCATCTATCGGTGGTCACCTCAAGCTCGTTAGGGTAATTTTCTTGTTACCTATATTCTCTCCCCGAACCTGGGACCTAACGGCAACCTTCACGGTGGTAGACGAGCATCTTACCACCACACCACTCGGGCGCACCATTGTTCCACTGGTCTGAACGATGAAGATGTTAGAAATATACTACGCTGGCTTCGAAAAGTTAAGCACGTGACGTCTTATATAACACAATGACAGTACGTTAATTTCGCCCCTCTGTATTGGACGGTCAATGGAACACAAACACGTGGTACTAGGGTGTACAGTCCCTTCATGTGAAGCCTTCGGCGCACAGTACTGGCATATACAGGCTGTCCCAACTTGATTGCACAACAGATATCTCTACAACCATTGCCTTTAGAAACATACATTCAATTACAAAAAGTTTTCAAATGACGCGCTATCCTCTATGGAAACAATTTTGGATACCCTGTATTGTTTTACCAAGTGATGCTGCAACCATGGATGCAACAGTTGTAGCGGTCAATCATCGATTCCGCTTGGCTACTCTCTCTATAGCAATATACCGATTATAGAAACAATTCTAAACAAGTCAAGCAGCTGTCCGGAGAACTGTGCCCGGTCCGACCAAGGGTTACCACACCTCTGATAATCTATATGTTGCTATAGTAGCCAAGAGGAATCGACGAGCGCGCGCGTCCTCCACAACTGTTACATCCATGGTTGAAGCATGACTTGGTTACACCTGCCAGTACTGTGCGCCAAAGGTTCTACATAAAGCATACATGCTCAAGCCATTATCGCGAGCCAAATGTGGCCCTCGGAGTCATCTGATGCTGCCTGCGACTTCGATTCTAAATTTTAAAAAATGAACTAAGCAGCACATTCATAGACTAAGTGACCGGCGATGTCCTTCCACGTCACTTAAGTGACCCGCAACAAATTTACAGATCACTTGAATGACCCACGGTGCAGTTTCACATCACTTAAGTGGTCTGCTGCACATTTCAAGATCACCTGCATGAGTGCCCCGCAGCACAATTATAGATCACTCAAGTGACCGGGGGAACATTTACAAATAACTTAAGTGGTTCACGGTGCAGTTTCACATGACTTAAGTGCCTTCCTAGATCACCTGAGTGGCCCGCGTTATATTTACAGCTCACTTAAGCAGCTTGCGGCACATATCCAGATCACCAAAGTGGCCCGCACTCGCCAAAGGGTTGAGCACCCTTCACATGAAGGAACTATATACACGAGCAACACGTGTTTGTATCTAATTACAGTCCAGTTCCAGAGGGGAAAGATTAAAGTGGTGTCGTTATGTGTTATATATGAACCGCCACATGCTTAACTTTTGGAAGACAGTGTAATTAAACAATGCATCATACGTTTGAGCATTTACCATTTTTCGCGGGCAACACCGGTTATTTTTGCTACTATGATATAAAAGCATATTAAGTGCTTCAGCAAAGGCTATCCCGAAGCTAGAATCATTGAATAGCTCCATAGGATGCGTCACCAGCTGTTATAATCCTTTTTATGTGTATGCCATATTATCTTTGTGCTAGGGAAGTTCTAAAACTTTGCAATTCATAGATACCTGCAAAGGAAAAAAAAATATTAATATCTTCAACCATCTAAAAGCCACCGGGTTAAGAATATAAATGTTATTCAAGTTTGCTCCTTGGCATTGTCTTTTGCGTTTAGAAACCAGATGTTCCAACCTTCATTTGTTTAGTCCGGTGGGAGGGAATGAACTACTCTTTTCTCGACGCGCTTTATAACGCTACAGCTTCTTCATATGCTTGCTACTGCTGCGTTATTTTCTCGCTCTCCGTCCACCGCTTCCGCGCTATAGCGTGAAATTTTTCACCGAAACTTTTATGAACTCGCTTTATACGATACTTATTGAAATAGCCGTATAAGCCGCCTGCCTCTTTTCTTCTTCGAAACACATTGTGTAACATAACATATTCTATGAGCTTTGATGATGTAGAGCTCTCTCTCTCTTAATTAAGAACGCGCTTTTGTATGTGATTCTGCTTAGAATAAAGTAATCATTATCATTTTTTCATCCCAATTTCCAGATAGTGGAAATAGTTTTCACTTTCGAGAACACGTAATGAAGTTTTATTTATGTATCTAGTAAAATAATAAAAGCACCCATATAGTATAACCACTTGAATGATATAGGGGTGTTATGACCCCTAAAGTCGTTTTTTTCAGAAATGAATGAAAAATACTCCATTTTGAAGCAAATCAAAATGCCAAAAATTTCTTATCCAACCGTCAATTTTTTCTTCTAAAATTATAGTGTAAATGTATATGCTACTGTCAATGCCCGAAATTCGCCAGTTCGCGAAGTAGCCTGCCAGATCTGGAATTGACCAATTTCTTTGTAATTTGACCGGGCCAATGTTCGAATTTCGGGCTCTGGCCCGCCAGTTTGCGAACTGGCCGGAAATCCCTGGCCTAAGTCCAATAACCAAATACATGATTCGAGATCATCACCCAGCTGGCATATGTTTTCGTGATAATTATGTCCACGTTAGCTATGGCAGCCCATCAAGCCGCAGTCATGATGCGGTAATCATTTTCTTTCTTCAAAATTTGACAAAAAACTGTATGTCTATATTATTACAGTATATAGTTTTTCTTCCGAATTTCGATTCTTTTTTAATCTCGTCACACGGAGCTAATCCAATACAGCTACTTTTTATAGCCATCTATCACATGTTTACGATGAAAAAAATTGTTTTGGCTACGGACCGTCTTACATCAGCTTATCCAACTTTGACCAGGGATCTCCGGTCAAAGCTTGAATCATTTTTAAAAATCGGGCTTTGGCCAATTCGTGAATTGGCCGCACTTTGGACTTTGCCATATACAAAATAAACCATTTGAAAAAAAAAACCGCGATTCTCTCAGATTACAGTTTTTGAGCAAATTTTATAGGAATATATACGACATTTGTCATTATAATGAACTTCAAATGTGAATATCTGACCATTCGTTAAAATTTTCTGAATTTTAAAAGCTTGGAAAAAAAAGATAAATTTCAAACATCTGAATTCAACATTTTTTAAAGAAATACTTCGCATTGGTCAATTGCTAAATTGGAGATTGATCTTATTATCATATGTTGAATAAATATTTTTACAAAATTTCAGAGTTTTTAGTGTGTAGTAGTATTTTTTATTCAATCTTACGTATATGCTGCAAAAACTTCATAAAATTCGATCTGAAAAAAACACGTTCAAAGTTTGTTTCTTGAATGCTTTTTACATTGTCATTCATTATTTCTTTCTCTTATTTTGAAAGAATCAATCAACCGACTGACACGAATTTCTTTGCATTTGAATTGCAATTAAGTTAAATAAGTTTTGAAGTCATTTTTTTTGAAAAATTTACATCTTGAGGACTGTCAGAGGTCGTGACATCCCTTAATAATCTATGTTCATAATGATAATTATACCTATATGATAACTAGAACCCGGATTATATGCGCTAAAAAAGTTGCAAAACATGCACTAAAAAAGCTGAAAAGTTGAAATATATGCACTAAAAAAGCTGAAAAGCTGAAATATATGCACTAAAAATAAAGATAAATCTGCATTTAAAAATGCCGAGATATGACATGAAATCAAAAACGTGCGAAAAAGGAAAAAAATCCATCTGATAATGCTAAAATATAGGACTAAAAATGAAAAATATGAACGAATTGAAAAACATGCATTTGAAATTGCCGAAAAATGAAAAAAAAAACCACAAAAATATGCATTTAAAAATATAGAAACATGACTTAAAAATGAAAAAAACATTTCCAAAAAGAATTGCATTAAAAAGACAAATATGCACAAAAAATGGAGAAAAATGCATATTAACAGCACTGAAGTATGCCTAAGAAAAAGAAAAATATGCAGTGAAACTGAAAAAAATGCGCAAAAAATTAAGAAAACATGCAATCATAAGTGCAGAAATATGAATTTAAATTGCCCAAATTTATGCCTAAAATGAATAATACTCAATGTTGTAATATTTTCTTGAAAAAATTATAAAGAAAAATTATTACATTTCAGAACAATAAAAGGATGAAAATAATCTTTAAAAAAATATTAGTGCAGTGCGATTAATAAAAAAATGCTAAAAATGCGCCCTTATTCTTAAATTTCGGTGATTTTATGCATTTACATGCAGTAACTATGACTGCTAAAATATGTAATGACTTATACATTTGCATGTTATCCGGGATCTAATTATTTAAAAAAACTATATTTTGCAGAAATCTGCCTTTTTTTTCACGTACCACGTATGAAAAATTTCATGTTGAAAATAAATATTAAAAAATGCTTCATTTTATCAGTAAATATTGTTTTCTCTACCGTCCCAGTAAATTACGGACTTATCTCAATATTTACTGTCTGGATTCAGTTATAAGCCTAATCAGAAATATACTCGAGTTTTATTAAGTGAGGGAACTTCATTTTGGGTGAGCAAATTTGTCTGCCGTGAAATTTTTGAGACAAAAAATTCTAGAAACTTAGAAATTCTGTATTTTTTTTTTCATCTAAAGAGTTTAATTTTTTTATTATGCTTTTTGTTCTTGAAACTGCCCCCACCCACTGTTCCAGATTCAAGGATTTTAAATTAAATTTTTGTTTTCGTGTAAACCTCATTTTTCAACATACTTATTTAGCATTTGATTTTATATTTTAAGACACTATTTTATATTTTAAAAGTAGTAATTGCTAAATTTTTTGTATTTTCCGGTAGAGTTCGCAAAAGTCTCTTTGGGGGTTTGAACAGCGCACACCTGGCACTTACAGAAAAATTCCGGATAGAACTACAGCCAAATCATGAGCCCAATCAACAGACCTTCAGTGAGTATCTCGTTCATGTATAATATCTATATTAGAAAATGCCATATGCATACTGTACATATCACATCAGCTGTGATAGTGGCATTTTCATAAACTAATTTTCTGTTCTTTTTTTATTTAGCGCTTAATGTGATGTGAATAAAAAATTTTATATCGATAAAATTCGCGGTTCTCTCTATTTATTGAACTGGAAAAAAACTTCACCCCGTGACTTTTTTGGGAAAAATTTCGCGAGATATAGGTGATTGATATCCATAATTTTAACCACTTTTCAAGTTTTTCCGAAGTCCTGAAATTTTATTACTTTATTTTTATGTAAGTAGGTTAAAGGAATTTTTAAAATTAGGTTTAAGAAAAAAAGGTTTTAGGGTTTTTTTGGTTAAAAGTAGGTTTAAGAAGTTATTTTTATGCAAGTAGGAAAAAGCAAGTATTTTTTTTTTATCATCCATATCTCGGGGAAATGTTATCCAATTGTTAGGAAATAAATTTCTTTCAGTACAATAAAAAGATACGCAAATTTTACACCAAATTTTATGCCAGTAGACATTTTTTTATTCGAGCAGTATAAAAATGTGTTTTCATATCAATTCGAATTATTATTTAATGAAAGTGTCACTATAACAGCTGAATTTTTTCGGTTGAATATTTCCGCACATTTTATATTAGTTTTAGAGTAAACAGTTGAATTTTTATTCCCTTTGAACGCACTTCATACATGACAATACAGTGTGGAAGATGGAAATAGTCATAAAGCCTCCTTCTATTTTTGCGTCAATAGTACGAGCCTTTTATTTCTATTATGTCCATTAACCCGAAGCTTGTTCAATCACGAAGGGTCTTCAAATTATTACTACAGGCATCTTCAACCCGCTGCTTGCAAGCACCACAGTGCTCTCCGAAGTACCCAGAGTGCTCAATGCTCGTGTCCGATTTTGTGCTCGCGAACACTTGGTAAACACTCCAATTGAACACCTGGAATTAATTGCATTCAAGAATTGAAATCATCCTGATTTCATGCATCTGTTTGTTAAACTTGCCTAAGGTTGCTCTTCTTTTGATGATGGATGGGTATAGACAGGGCTCGCGACTGGAAAAGGGTTGAAGTCTTCTGTATTACTGTCTATGTCAGGAGTCTTCAAACTTTCAGACACGGCGGGCCAAAGTGAAAATTCCCATGAAGCCCGTGGGCTACCTACTCGTGTAATTTAGTGACATCTTAATAGAAGGGGCCAATGGGCCTCGAGTTAAACAGAAACAAAAATAATAGACTTTCATTTATTCTGAAATTGTTTTTTTTTATTAATTATCACTTTCGATTACTTCTTTAAAATTTTTTTGTTTAATTCTGAAAAAGCTTATGATTAATTATTGATTAAATTCTGAAATTTATTTTAATATGAAATCACTTTAAATGATTCTTTATTTATTTCAGTGATTCTGAAAAATTATTTTTCTTCTCACCATATCTTGGTATCATTTCTTTTAATAATTATGCAATTATTCTTCTATTGATTGTAGAGTAATTTCTCTAATTAATTTATAAGTTATATTTACACTAACTCTGAAATTTATTGTTTCTAAATTATTTCTTTCAGTAATTCTGAATTTTCATCAATTCTGGAATTATTTCTTTCATTGATTCTGAGTTTTCATGAATTTGTTCCGGAATTATTACTTTCATTTATTCTACAATGGTGTCTTTCATCAAATCCGAAATTATCTCTTTCATTAATACTAGAATTAATCGTTTTTCAATGTATTTAACCCTTTTCTGAAATTGCTTGGTGGCCCACGACAAAAACCTCCGAGAGCCAAATGTGGGCCGCGGGATATAAGCTGGAGACCCCTGGTCTATGTGTTGGAAAGACATTTTGAAACGGTACTCCCATTTCTTTCTTCGTATGCATTTTTGAACATTTTGATAAATATTTTTAGCAAAAAATCTTCGCAGATTCTTTTCAGAGCCTGTCAGACCAGACAAGGAACGGGATATTCCTTCTGGGATATTAGCCCTTTACGCTTGTCGGTTGGGACATGCTGATTTCGTTGAAGACCCCCCTTTCAGACCCTGGTGCCACGATTGTGTAGGTTACATTTTCTAACGGTAGGAAATTTTTCTTTTAATCTCAGGGAGTGGAGCTGACTTGAAGGATTGCGTAAAATTTGAGAACTTTTAAGCTTTCATCAGAGGGCAGCACTTAAAATTGAACTTTCAGAGAGTTTTTAAGATGGTTTCCAGGAGAAAGTGGCTCCTGGAACAGTGTGATTTATTGCATAAAATTTAGTGAAAAAAATTGCATATGAATATGAATATATACTGCATCATCTTGGCTGAAAAAATTTGAAAAAAGTGAATTATTTCTTCACACAAAAAAATTGAAAATTTGAACGGAAAAATAACGATTTGTGCTGTCATTTATGTTTTTAATGTATTTTCTGAATATCAAAAATGCAAATGCCACAATGGTAATTAGACCGGAACCTACAATTTATTGCCGATTCCAAACAGTAACTTTTTATACTCACCGTGTGCGGGTATCGAACTCGCGACACCTCTAAACATCCTCTGGCACTTGAAGCGAGTATCTTATCAGCCTTGGCTACTTCACCCCAAAAACATCTTGAAAATTCCAAAAAATAAATTCTTGTATCTGAAAGGGCTAGACTTCATCTGGTTCCCAACCGAATTTCAGCTGACTTCGGAATGAGGGAAAGAAGCATTAGTATATATATTAGAGAATATTCAGTTTCTTAAAGTCCTAAGAGAAGCTACTGGTATAAAATTGTCCACCACAATAATTTGATAAATATTCAAGTATATTCATGTATGTATGGATCCCGTTAGCATGGTTCCACTAGCTGGCAAAAAGGACCTGAGTCATTACAAACCGCATTTATATAAACTGTTGTTTTTAAAATTTTTTGTATAGCTGGAGAATATCTCAATTGCCCCCATGATTTTTTCTATTTAAGATGGGTAAATTTCCCTTGCCACTTCATAATTTTTTCTAGGATAACTGAGGTTTCCATGACCACTAATGGCACAAAATAGCTCTTGGAGTTGCACGCGATAAAAAAAAATTTAAAAAGCACTTGAAAACTCTTCGATGATCGAGAAGTTTTTGCATTAATCTGCAAGAAACGTTTTTACTTATGAATGAAGATATTCTTTGATGCCAATCTGGTATATAACAGCCTATACAGTGTTTGCGATGTCCGAATTCATATACCGTGACAATGTTCAAAGATTCGAAAAAATGTGTTAAAAAATTCAGTTTTTCGACAAAAAAACAAAAAAAAAGTGCACTGTATAAAATTTGATCAGAATTTTTTTTACGTAGAATATTTATTGAAACATTTCGAAAATGATGGGGAAAAAATCGTGGCACGTGCATGATTTGTGGTCCTAATATTGGCACGGGTTAGGAAAAGTTAGCCACTTTTCAAAGCCACACACTTTTTCATACCTGAAGTCAAACCTTGATGCCAATCTTAAAAAATTCATTAACGCTCATCAATGGTAACTCACCGGATCTGCAACTCTTGCTTAATTCCAACTCATGAGTGGATGTTTTTCTTGCCTCTGAAACCAAGGTTTTATGGAAAACAATTAACAATAAGTGACGTTCGTTTGCACAGATATCAGAAAATATGGGCTATTTAAAAGACCTGATTGCGTCCACGAAGCAACTTATATTACTTAGATTTCAGGAAGACATCATTATCAAAAAAACTTTTTACTTTCCATTTAGTAAGTTCTCTAAGAATAACTGCATTTTTGATTGTAATTTCTACCAAGATAGGCATTTTTCCTAAATTTTGGTCCCAACTAGTAGTATTCATATAACTAGTATTCGTGTCCTTGTATGCAATAATCGTTAGGCGCGGTAGCCCAGGTCGATAAGATACTCGCCTAACGTACCAAAGGATGTGTAGAGGTGTCGTGAGTTCGATACTCGGTTCGTCCTTGTCAAAAACTTTCTTGACGCAGGGGTAGAACAGAAACGGTGACATGACAACAGAAAAAGATTACTACTGCAAGGAGTCCCACAACGACGGGTTAGTGTACCAAACCTTTTGGTGAGTATGAAAAAGGCTGCCGTTCGGAATCGGCAATAAATTGTAGGTCCCGGTCTAAATAGCCCTCGTGTGCAAAAAATGAGGTCGAAAAAAATATTAACCACACCCCCTTCCAGAGCTACCAATGCTATCTTTAACCCCATAGGTCCCGTATATATTTGAATATACATGGCACACAAATACATGGTAAAAAAACCCTTATATAAAGATTTCTTTTCTCAATTTTTTTCTTTTTTTTGTATTTTAGAAAGTATATCTTTCAGTGTAATTTCTGTACAAAACACGGTTATGTATGTGTAATACTACTTTTCTATCTAGAAAGAGTTGATCCTTGTTGGTGTCATTTTTTGAGAGCTACTGAAATTTTACGTGTTAGAGATTTATGAAGTCGCACAAAATTGAGGGGAATGAAAATAAAATTATAGGCAAAAATTCTTCAACTTTGCTAAGCAACATTTAATTTGTTTATAAATAACACTAAACTCAGGGCAAACTGTGCATTTTACTCTTTAATTAACCATTTCATCTAATTAAAAACTCACTCTAATTAGTTTAATTGCTGTGCTGATGTATTGTTTCGATTAAAAATATAATATAAATATTATTATTTTAATTAAAATAACATCACCCAATTTACATCCGTATTTTCCAAAAAAAATTCAATACGTTTTTATGGTGATGAACTACAGAGGGTTAAAGACATCACAATAAATGTCATCAAGTTGCCTCTACTTGTATATCCCCTAAATAAAATCCACAAGTTCCAAAACGATTATTTTCACTTGAAATTTATCAGAAATTTTTCTTCCGGAATGGATCAATAAAAAAATCAATTGCTTTTGTATATTGATAGCATCAGATTTCTATGAATGATTTCATCGACCCTAACGTACTGTACATCTGTGCGTGTAAAAAACACTCAGATCCAAAGTTTTTTATTACGTTTCGAACATGGGTAGGTCCCATGGAAGTGCTTTCTGATGCACGTAAACAACCGTTCGTTGGTTGGTTTTTGGTAAACTACTCTTGGTTTGTGTTTGGATTCGGGTTTTTAGGTTGAATGTCACACTGACACGTGTTTACGAAATTCAATTCTTCAGAAAATAAAAATAAGAAAGTACAATTTTAAAAATTTGATCAGAAATTTCAAACATCAAATAGTTACTAAAAAATGTTGGAAATGGTGGGGGAAAAAGTGATGGCACGCGCAGACTTTGTAGCTCTAACATAGGCACTGGTTAGGAAAATGTTAGCCACTTTTCAAAGCAACCTACGCTACCTTCTAAGGACAAGAATAAGTTACCAATTGGCTTTTACTTGCATGTCTTATAAATAAAATCCGCAAGTCCCAACGAGTGACCATTCTTCATTGCAATTTATTTAAAAAATTTCTTCCGCTACTATTGATGAAAATGCAATCAATTATTTTTGCATCAATAGCATCAGATTTCTATGAATGATTTCGGAAGTGACCCATTCATACAGCGACCCTTACGTGCACGTTTGTGTGTGTAAAAAAAGAACCCCAACAGAGCCAAAGTTTTTGTTTACGTTTTTCAAACATAGGTATGTGACCAACCCAAGGAAATGCTTTTTGCGGCGCGTAACCAACCGTTCGTTGGTTGGTTTTTGGCGAACTGCTCCTGGTTTGTGTTTGGGTTCAGGTTTTTAGGTTGATGTCACATTGACGTCATAGGTGCGATCGTTACGTAGCACGTGTCATTTACGTCACGTGTGACGTCAGCCAAAGAGTAGGCGATTCCCGTAACCATGGCGACGGCGGGGGCGTTACTTTACAAAATGAGTCTCTCTCTCTCTCTCATGGAAATTTTTGAGGGATCAGAAAGAATATTAAGAAACATGTTACAAATCACATCATTTTTACTTTAACACATCCACACACGCGCGTGCGTGAGGATGATCTGATGTATCAATGCTTTAGAAAAAAAAATTATTCGAACACATTCAAGTGATTATCGTACTACGGATGTGTCTTTAGAATCATGTAAGAGGATGAGGATTTTAATTGTGCTACATTTGTATTTTTTATAGGTTTCGTTATCAGGCAATTGTTTGCTCAGGTTCAGGGCATAAGCGAATGCAGACTCTTCGAACGGGAGGGGGGGGGTGAATGTCCACCTCCGCCCTCCCGTCTATGTCAATAATAAAAAATTTTGACTGAACGGGGGGGGGGCGATCCCTTTTACGTTCCCTTCCCTCCTGTATCCATATATGCCTCAGGGGCCCTGATTTGAACAAAATCCTCCACAGCACATTGAAAATTTTAAATCTATCAAACGCAAAATCGATTGGAAATCTCGAAAAATTATCCCTATAATCAGATAAAAAATTTGAAAAATTTAAATCAGTCAAACCCCGTAAATTAGATGGAATTTTTGAAAAATTTAAATCAATCAAATCTGAAATCAATTGCAAATTTTGAAAACTTGAAATCAATCAAATCTGAAATCAATTGCAAATTTTGAAAACTTGAAATCAATCAAATCTGAAATCAATTGCAAATTTTGAAAACTTGAAATCAATCAAATCTGAAATCAATTGCAAATTTTGAAAACTTGAAATCAATCAATAATCTGAAATAAGACTTTATTAGATATGTGATAGTGTACCAGAAAACTACGATCTTTTTCATTTTGAAAAGATATTTTCAAATTTAAAATAAAGTACTGTACTTTCAAAATGTCTCAGAAATTATTTCTTTTATCAGGAAAAAAGATTTAGTACTCTATGGTAGTTTTTAAAACTGGCAATTAATACGAAGACGAGAAATAAGTACAGGTTGATCGTAAAATAACTTTGCCGATATACGAGGTCCTACTGGTCGCAAAAATGAACTGATGCGAATGAGATTCGAGGTATAGGCGTTTCCGAGTATGCGCTTAAGAATGAAAAAAACAACAAAACTCTGCTCTCGCGGTTACGGTATGCATTGCGGAATGATTGGCGCAGTGAAAAACCATGAATGACGTTGTGAAACCTGTAGCACTATAAACGGGACGCAAAGATCTCTCCAAGGGGTTGGTGCGCGCTAACTGCTAGGTAGGAGACTTCCTGCATATTTGACCGAAATGCCTGACGGAGCGATTTGCGCTCAATCCCTTGGTGAGATCTTTTTTCTTTGTCTGCGGAATTTATGGTGCCAGAGGTTGATATAGTTGATTGTTTTGTGCGGCCTGGAGAAGTAAACAAGAGCCATGGTGGCCCACACACACTGACTGGCGCAACGACAAGCCTGAAACTGAGCTCTCAGTCAAGACTAATAGCTCTGCGAGTGTGAAGCCCAAATAAGGGCCCTATATGGAAGGGCAACTGGGGTTCGCAGACATCGAAGACCCTTTTGCCGGCACTTGGGCAAACCAGCAAGGCCATACGAACTAAGCAGATCGAAAATATGCGAGTGCAAGCCCCACCTGCTAACCTCCAACGTAGACAGAGTAGGACCATGAGGATGGGCCAAGGGAGTCTGCAAACATCAAAGACCCATTGACCGACATATCAGACGGCCTTCAACTACGAAAAGTCAGCAAGGGCTCAACCGAGCAATGCGAGCTCGCATGGGAGCTCACCACTCAAAGACCCAAGTGAAACAGGGCTCCGCCATAAAAATTATACACTGGATAGGGCTCCGCGAGTAAAAAAAGGTTGAGAACAGCTGCCATAGAACATGGTATCACAAACCACGTTTAGTCGGTGATACTTATATATAATAATACTTAAAATACTTATGAAAAGTGTGACGCCGAGTGGGAAAAAAACCAATAATAAGTAGAAAAAAACATTTATTTGACAGCATAATTACAACACAGCCTGTAGTGTACAAAATAAAGTACAATAATAAGCACAAAATAGTAAAATAAATGAGAACAAAAACCATTTACTTCACAGCATGATTACAATACAGCCAGTGCAGCACAATTCAATATCACTGAATGAGTTTATCATTATATAGGCCGGAGCCCTTATATTACAACCAAGCAGCAAAAAGAACGGCAAATAGGTGGCGTACAGAATCATCAAATTAGATCAGTTGGAGTATTCTGTGACATTCTGTATACAGAAATGTATACAGATATGTCACAATGCAATACAAAATAAAACGGAGAAAAAAACAACAGCAGCAGCTCAGAAACAAATCGAATTTTCCTTGCAATAACATTTTAAGATATAAAAATCATTCACTAAAACAGTATCTGTCATCAAGAATTTAACCAAATCAAACGATGAGAAGAATTGTAACTGTGACAGTGAATATCTGATTCCCTCTAGCGCTATACATGAAAAAAAAAACAGGGGCACATTCTTGTTTGCAGAATGAGCAGGTAAGGCGGAATCTATCGATTCCCTTCATGGAGTTACAACGTGCATGCAGCATATTTTTGATGTAAATGAAACGGTATATTTACCATTCAGATATTCTTCCGTGAGAAAATATAAATCAAGATTTTTATAAAATGGGTGGAAATCCGAGTTAGGTATTCGGTTAAGATAGATGTTCATGAAATGATTCCCAGCATCGTGGAGGATTCTGGAATTATTGACGGAGCAGAAAAAATTAAAGGTCAGTGATTTTTGGGGAATTATTCCCGGTAATTTTTTTTCTAAAAATTCAAAAAAACGACCTCCCCAGCCTATTTTTGAGTCAATGCAAAATCTAATGTACGTTTTTAACAATCTTGTTTCGGGCAACCCAAAAACCCTATCTAACCGTTTTAATGTTAGTTTTATAATAGTAAAATGAAGAGGCAGGCAACCAAATTTAAAGTAAATAATGTACGAAGGGACAGAACTAGGTAGCGAATAACATTTTTTGATGAATCCAAGAAACAAAATCTAGACTGACACCCTCAAAATTCCATACTTCACATGCAAACAAGCCCGAAGAAAGTACACCAGCTTCGAAAAATTTGAGTTTATCGCTGTCTCGTGAGGTGCCCGAAAGATTGCGCGCCACGCAGTATCTATACGGGCACAGTTTATTGCTTTTTCGATATGTTGAACGAAAAGACCGTTATAGAAGAATCTTACGCCTAGATAAACATTCATTAACGATGTGTCAATCTCTCTGTTACAAAAAAACCATTTATATTTTTTTGAAAATTTAAAACCATTACGGAAAACAACAATTTTTGACTTATAGAGATTAACACAGACACGCATTTTGTTAATCCCTACAAAGTTTTCCAATATAATTTAATTTGTCTCTGCATTGAGTCAGAAATCAGGACTATATCGTCTGCGTAAGCGAAAATTTTGATCTCTTTGTCAAGAATTTTTATCCCGGAAATTTCCGAGTTAGCTATATTCTGAATAAAATAATTAATAAAAATACTGAAAGTATTGGGCTAAGTACGCATCCTTGTTTTACGCCAGTATCTATGTGAAATGGCCCAGACAGGCCTCTATCAGTGGTAACTTC
Organism: Pholcus phalangioides; assembly: GCF_987345545.1. Lineage (NCBI taxonomy): Eukaryota > Metazoa > Arthropoda > Arachnida > Araneae > Pholcidae > Pholcus > Pholcus phalangioides. Next base: position 30,219,573 of record NW_028301600.1, on the reverse strand, counting down.
ACCATAGACATAACTTCATCACATAGAGCGCATATTGCACTAACAGATTTGTATAGCTTACTCCAATTGAAAACAATTTTTTTTTCCATAGAAGATCTCTATTGACGGTATCAAAGGCCGATCTGAAATCGACAAAAAACGTGAATACTTTTCGGCGTTTTCTACTTAAAACCTTTTGGATCACGGTATCCAGGGTGAAGGTATTATCCAAAGTCGAGTAACTCCGTCTAAAGCCAGTCTGAAATTCCGAGACAATATTTCCGTTCCTGAAGCCACTCTGTTAAACGTTTATATAAAATAAAAGCATAGCTCTTAGAGCAAGATGAGAGCAAAGAAAGGGAACGATAATTGGATGGTTCGGATTTCGAGCCCTTTTTATATAGGGGGAAGACCAGGTTCATTTTCCAGTCCGGATCAACTGGACAACCGTTGAAGTATGCGTTAAATAAAGACAATAAATTTGGCAATAAACAAGATGTTTTAAAAAATTCACCCGGGACACCATCGATTCCAGGTAATTTTTTACTTACGCAATGAATCTAGGGACTTCGAAAATCTATAATCTATAATCTCGTACTCCGAAATCTCCCTATCCAAGATATAATCACTCCAAACCTGACCCGAGTTAAATATTCTATATCCAAGATCCTCGCCAGGTCTGCAAAAGAGTGCAGAAATGTAACTTGCCCAGTTTAAGTTAAATGGTACAGCATTATTCTCTCTGAATCTGAAACTATCAATAAATTTCCAAAAGAAGTCTAGTATCAGACAATACAGCTGCGTCATTCGAGATCCTATCCAAAAAATCCATTTTTTTATTTTGCCGGCAGATCTTTTTTGCCAGGTTTCTTCGTGAATTAATTTCGATGACGGCCTCACTCGAGTTAGAAGTGCGCATAATTTTTAACGCACGATTGTGATCTTTGAGGGCTCCCAAGCACTCCTCATCAAACCATGCAAATCGTGAATTTTTTCGAGAAACCATTCTCCAGAACTCTCCGCGGAATATGTGATCGCGTGTTTGAGACTATCCCATCCAGCATCTCCACTGTCAACACTGGGGAGAAACAGTTTTAAGAGACCAATGTACTGGTCAGCCGCCTCTTCATTCCAGAAACAACGCGACCTCCGGGAAAATTTAGATTTCCCCCCCCCCCCCTTGTTCTCTGGAACAACTCAAATAGTAATGGAAAATGATCCGATTCCGATAAATCGAGAACTCTAAAAGATTTTACCATGTTTGTTTTCCACATGAGCAATACCAAAGTCAATAATAGAGGCTCCGTTGTTGCCAACATCTGTAAAGTTGCCTCGCATATCACCGATCTCATGGCCATTCAGGATAACAAAGTTATTCGAGCAACAAAAGTTTTTAAATTTCAGGCCCCGACCATTCATCACATTATCCCGAGAGTTCCTGTTTGCCCATATTGTACCTAGATTTCTAACAATTCTCTGACTCTTCCCAAAAATATTAATATTACCAATTCTTGAATTGGAATCCGTCAGAATAAAAAACTCCTATTCGAATCTTCAATAAACTTCGAGATACTCTCAAAAACTAGATCAAAATTGTCCGGGCTAAAAAATAAGCAAATAATACATTAAATTTAATTTCACTATGTTGGATTTCAACAGCAGTAAAAAATTTATTACGGCACAAATTTTATATGAAAGATTGTTCCTTATGAGTAAGAGCCAGCCACATCTATATCTGCCTCTTTGTGCAGTTTTAAAACCGGGTTTTAACTCTATATTAAAACCCTCAAACAGCTCATAAAAATCATCTTGTAATGCTGGTACCCAAGTTTCACATAAAAAACAATACAAATACAACGCCACAACAGGCAAAATGCCCAACGAGGTGGCTGAGAAAAAGATGCCCATAAAAATATGAATGTCATATAAAATCGTATAATACTAAATTACTCCAAATCGTGGAGCTTAAATTAAATAGTCCAGAAACATTCCAAAATAATAACTCAACTGAAGCCCCACCTAGGGACCTCCAACGTAGACAGAGAGTAGGACCATGAGGATGGGCCAAGGGGACCTGCAAACATCAAAGACCCATTGGCCGACATATTAGACGGCTTCCAACTACGAAAAGTCAGCAAGGGCTCAACCGAGTAATGAGGGCTCGCGTGGGAGCTAACCACTCAGACTCATTGGTTGGTCTCAGGGCCGGCCGGCGATAATGGCAAAGCAGTTCAACCGAGCACCGGGGCTCACTTGGGAGCCCACTATCCAAAGGCCCACTGCCTACACTTTAATAACGTTACTCGTAGGTGGGCAAAAGCTACGCCGCATACGGAGCTGTCGCAAAGCAACACCTTGAAAACCGTACCAATTAGAAAAATTTTCGCCAGGCGACTGAACTTTGAAGGCTGGGCCACGGCTGGCCAAATGTCCCGAGGTAGCTGTGTGTACTATGAGTTATTTGTATACTTTTATACAGGGTGTTTCCTTGAAGCAGCGACAAACTCAAAGGGGTGATATTAGTCATCAAGAGGGAAAAAGATTGCCATAGAAAATGGCATTGCAAACCACGTTTAGTCGGTGATACTTATAATAATACTAGTAGTCTTGGGGTCACTCCATTGGGATTTACGCCATTTTCCGCCGCTAGATGGCGCCACCGGAAATGTTTCCGCGCGTTTTTGACCGACTTCCTTTTTTAGCCGGACTTCGAACCGGATTACTTGTCGACCGTATTTATTTTCAAAATGGCGGTTGGTCTTATTTATTTGGAAAAAAACTATTTTAGTGTCCTATCGGGATTCGAACCCATGACAACCGATGGAGTATATCGTTCTCCAGGCTAGTGTGTTAACCACTGAACCAAACAGACTTGCTAGACGAATGCCTTATGAAATAAGTATATAAAAATAATAAAACGTAGAACGTTTAAGGAAGTGTATTAAAGAACGTCGCTCCTAATTTTGATGTGCCTATGATCGACGATCGTCCACGGAGTTATTGGTGAAAAGTGCGAATATTGTGAACCGTATCTACTGTTTTTCAATTATTTTCCACGAACCTTTTTTTTTTTTAAATGAGTTTCAAAAAATTTTCTCAATATGGTCGATCACGTGCCCCACGTTGATGCCGATACTAGATGGCGCCACCGGAAATGTTTTCGCGCGTTTTTGACCGACTTCCTTTTTTAGCCGAATTTATAGCACCAGATCACCTGTCGGATATATTTCGAACCGGACTACCTGTCGACCGTGTTTATTTTCAAAATGGCGGTATTTTTTATGTCGCTGTCGAGACGTTATCTTGACCATGGGATGTTGTCTGTGGTTATCAACTAATTTCCGATAATTACTATACGCTCTTTGGAGTTCAAATCCAAAGTAAAACTAAAAGGGTCATGGGGTCATAGCGTTATCTTGACCATGGGATGTTGTCTGTGGTTATCAACTAATTTCCGATAATTACTATACGCTCATTGGAGTTCAAATCCAAAGTAAAACTAAAAGGGGTATGGGGTCTTACTCGTCCAATTGCGAGGGTTCCTTGATTTAAAAAACGTCGCTCCTAATTTTGATGTGCCTATGATCGACGATCGTCCACGGAGTTATTGGTGAAAAGGGCGAATATTGTGAACCGTATCTACTGTTTTTCAATTATTTTCCACGAACCATTTTTATTTAAATAAATTTTTAAAAATTTTCTCAAGATGGTCGATCACGTGACCCACGTTGATGACGATACTAGATGGCAGCACTACCGATATTTAACTTCCGTGAAAATTATTCACTATGTCGTTATATAAAAAAATTTATGAAATGTCGTCCCGATTTTCTCTTTGGACATGAAGCTGTATTAGAAATGAATTTAAAAGAGAAAAAATTAAGTCGCCAAATTACGGCGAAAATGTCAATTTTGGCACCAAACTAACCAAGATTTTTCTCTAGCTGTTTTCAAATCTCAAGTTTGAAAAGATATAGTTCGTTTGTGGTTGATGATGATGCTAATTAACCACTAGTGTTCAAATTATGCTGCTTCGAGAAGAGCCTTTTTATTAAAAAAATATCCAAGTTAATCAAACATGATTAAAAAAAACGCTCACTTTCCAAGCGTTATTATTTTTACCCATCGTCTTTGGATCTTTAAGAGATTAGATACCAAAAATATGCACACAAAAAAAACCACACACAAGTTTTCATTGTCAACATTTCTATATTTCCTTCCATAACGAAACGAGATTTGTAACTACACCCTTAAAAAGCTTATTCTTTAGACATCACTTCTTATATCACATAAATAAGAAAGATATTGTGTCTTCCCGCACTTTATTATTTTATTTCTATTTTAGTTTTTCATTATGTCACTTTATTCATGGCTTTTATTTTATTCACTTCAAACACTTAAAAATTTATTTATTTCACTTTATCAAACTTATTCTATATTTAATTATTCAAACTTTTATTCAAAAATTTTTAATATTTTCTTTATTTTATTATCTTTTTCATTTCGTTTATTTTTAATCATTCAAAATTTTATTTTTTAATGTTTCATCGTTTATCTATTTGATTTTATTATCTTTGTGTGAACATTTTATTTTCATTGATATTATTTTTTAAATTTAAACCTACTTTTAGTTTTTCATTATGTCACTTTATTCATGGCTTTTATTTTATTTTTTATTCACTTCAAACACTTAAAAATTTATTTATTTCACTTTATCCAATTATTCTCTATTTAATTATTCAAACTTATATTCGAAAATTTAATTTTTTCTTTATTTTATCTATTTGATTTTATTATCTTAGTGTCATAATTTTATTTTCAGTGCTAGCTTATTTTTTCATTTTTAGTTTATTTTTATATTACATTCACAACCACTTAAAAATTATTTATTTCACTTGTTTTAGTTCACTTTATTTCCATTGATATATATATATTTTTTTTAATTCAAGCCTTTCCAACTTATTCTATATTTAATTATTCAAACTTTTATTCAAAAATTTTAATTTTTATTTATTTTATCTATTTGATTTTTATTATCTTAGTGTCATCATATTATTTTCATTTCGTTTATTTTTCAATCATTCAAAATTTTTTTTTTTTAATGTTTCATCGTTTATCTATTTGATTTTTATTATCTTTGTGTCAACATTTTATTTTCTTTATGTTTTTATCGTTACTATCCATCTATATATCGTTTTTTCATTATCTTCGTTATTTTATTTTTATTTACTTAAAAGTGTTTATTTTGTCGTTTGAAGATTTTACATTTCTTAAATAATATATTTTTCAAATTAAAATGTCATGTGAATAAATTTCACGCGTAGTTCAAAAAATGAGACAGACTACAAGTTTATACAGTTCAAATATTTATTCATATCAAGATATCGATAGCATGCTCGATAAGTTTATACATTTGTCTGGAATTTAAATTAATTCCTTTTATCGTCGGTGTGTTATTGACAAAAACACGAATGTCATAAATTGTATTACATTTCGTGAAAAAAACACCATCACCAAGAGGTTGGGAACGAGAACAGTTTCCTCTAAATTTGAAGCTGGGGTCGTCGTACACATTCAACGCAAGGCTAGATAACGTGATAATCACGGACACAACGATGATCCCGATCAAGGCTTTCCCGGTCTCTTCACGGCTAAAAAATTTTCTCTGGGCCGTCACAGCGCTATCCTTTGATACGTCTTGCATAACTCTGCACGTATCACGATCTCCACTGGAAGTGACAAATGCTAGCGGGATTTCAGCAATTAATATGCTTCAGTATGAAAAATCGACGTGGTCTTTCTAGTGTTAAATTATATTTACGCTGAATTGGGTGTGAAAACCGTGTCTCTGACATGTCTCAATGAATAAAATTTTCATAACTTAAGAAAATATTCATTTCCTGGCGTTTTATGAAATATGAATGTTTCTTACATTTCTGCTGAAAATATTTCTAATGTTTATCAATCCGGAAGGTTACTTCGGCTTACGTACTATGAAATATTATATCTATATGTTTATTCGAGTTTTTTTTTTCATGAATTTTATGTTCCTTAGCAGACATTGTTATAACGAGAGGCATGTTTTTTCGAATAGTGATGAGAATAACAAAAGGCTAAAAATAAACTACGGTATCCGATATGATGGGTGTCAACTAAAGAGTGGACACGACATTTTAACTTTTATTCTTTCTCGCACCATTTTTCTCAGAAGCATGTGTGTATTCAATAAAATAATAATACTTTCATAAAAAAAAAGGGGGTAAATAACACGAAAAAATGTTAAAACTCATAAAAATGATAGAAATGTTAAAACTCATAAAAATGATAGAAATGTTAAAACTCATAAAAATGATAGAAATGTTAAAACTCATAAAAATGATAGAAATGTTAAAACTCATAAAAATGATAGAAATGTTAAAACTTATAAAAATGATTCCAAAAAAAATCCACAAGGAATTTTTAGCCAGCAAGACTTCAAAATGAAAATCCTTTTTTACTGTTTCTAAATCGCATGTTATATCGTGACTTAGAACGTGACCTACGTGAGTGACACTTAGAATGACCAACTGAACATTATTCCTCCCTAACTATTCAGTGTGAATCCATTGTTTCTTTCATAAAAGTTCTCACAGTGAATGCTTTCCAAAAACAGTTTTTGGTTTCCAGTCCTTAATTCCGACATATTCAATTTCTCGAGATGAACGAATTCTCAGCGGTTTTCTCTCATTCAATTTACTATCTTTTACTAATTTTAACAAACTCTTATTTCAAATGAAATTAAATTTATTCTTTTTATACATACAAAAAAAAAATTGAAGGGTATTTATGAGAAACATAACCGAGACAAATGCCTGTACCGACGATTAAAAAATTACATTGCAATTAAGGGATAAATAAAATATTTATAAAATAAACAAAATAATAATAAAAAAATACGTATATAGCTTTCATGTCAACGACTTGGTACTTATAGCGGCTTACCCTCCTTACGATAAAAAACATATTTTTCCCCCCTTGACATTATTTTTCCCTGTTGAAATCGATTCAGTAAAAATACGAGTGATTTTTAAAAATGTTACTACATACACCACACACTACATAGTGTTAAATACCTAGATAAAAAACACAAAATAACACTAAAGACCATTTTTAGAGAAAGGTAATAAAAATTTATTCATAAAAAAAGGGGGGTATATACATGGGGGAAGAGCGACTGATATACGGCAAGATAAAAAAAAACAATAAACAGATAAAAAAAAAGAAAAAAAAAAGGAAGCAAGCTTTCTCTCCGACCGAGGGAAGCAGCCGTCATGACCAGGGTAGTAGTTCTACAGCGATACAAGAAAAAATAATATCAGGTTAGCAGGCGACGCTTGTGTATTTAAGTTTAATATTTTTAAAACAGATATATTAACAGCTGAAAGACAGGGCCGTAATAACCCATTTTCTGACCGAAAATCTCATATGCATGAGAAGACTACTCAATTTTAAAAATGTATATTGATTTACATTCTATATAGGTGAAATCAATATTAAAATATATACATATATATATATATATATATATACTATTACGAGTGAAAAACTCGATAAACAATCGTTTTAAAAAAATTTTGAAACAATACGTCATACAAATTCAGTCAAAGCTTCTACTGTTTTAATTTAAGAAGACGTTCGATTTTTTTTTTTTTTCAAAGCTTATTGAGAGCGTTCTGATAAGACTAAAATTTAAAACCGTTATTTCTGTGTATGATATATTTTAAAATAGTTCTATTTCAAGAAAAGATATAATTAACAATTAAAAAAAAAAACTTAATAATATGACTCACCATGCTTTCATAGGCTGATTTCATACAGCGTCCTATACTTCACACCCAGGGCTGATGCTATCCAGGATTTATACAAATAAACCTCATCCAATGGGCAGTGATGTCGCTCCCCGTCGATGTGATGACCACAGCTCATCGATGTTGCCAGACGCCAGGGTTCACCGGTCTCGATATTCATAACCTTCTTTTTCAGCAGGGTGGCCTTTGGACAGCCGAATCTCTCAATGTTAAGGGCCGGTATCCCTAAACCGTTTAAGAGCTGTGCCTCACAGGTACCTCCTTTATAACCCACTAGTGTCTTTTCAGATGTTTTTTCCGTGTCATAGATACGGAGAATCTCGGAGGGCACCTGCTGAAAATGGAGTAAGTGACCACTGTCATACTCCCAAGGCCTAGGAAAGTAACTAAGCGCGTGTATGTTTTTTTTTATGAAGTTGTTGGAAGGCGTTGATAGTTCATGAGCCGAAAACGAACCAGTTAAATTAACCAGCTTGTGGTAGTCGACGGGTCGATGCATACTGACAACGCCGAATTCGCGAATAATAAATTTTTTTTTAACACTGAACCCTTCCAGGTCCAACAATAAACATATGTTTTCCATGGCGAAAAAAAAAAAGTACTAGTTCTGTACGGACATTACCTCTCTAGCTCTCTCTCTAACTTTTTTTTTTTCGCCATGGAAAACATATGTTTATTGTTGGACCTGGAAGGGTTCAGTGTTAAAAAAAAATTTATTATTCGCGAATTCGGCGTTGTCAGTATGCATCGACCCGTCGACTACCACAAGCTGGTTAATTTAACTGGTTCGTTTTCGGCTCATGAACTATCAACGCCTTCCAACAACTTCATAAAAAAAAACATACACGCGCTTAGTTACTTTCCTAGGCCTTGGGAGTATGACAGTGGTCACTTACTCCATTTTCAGCAGGTGCCCTCCGAGATTCTCCGTATCTATGACACGGAAAAAACATCTGAAAAGACACTAGTGGGTTATAAAGGAGGTACCTGTGAGGCACAGCTCTTAAACGGTTTAGGGATACCGGCCCTTAACATTGAGAGATTCGGCTGTCCAAAGGCCACCCTGCTGAAAAAGAAGGTTATGAATATCGAGACCGGTGAACCCTGGCGTCTGGCAACATCGATGAGCTGTGGTCATCACATCGACGGGGAGCGACATCACTGCCCATTGGATGAGGTTTATTTGTATAAATCCTGGATAGCATCAGCCCTGGGTGTGAAGTATAGGACGCTGTATGAAATCAGCCTATGAAAGCATGGTGAGTCATATTATTAAGTTTTTTTTTTTAATTGTTAATTATATCTTTTCTTGAAATAGAACTATTTTAAAATATATCATACACAGAAATAACGGTTTTAAATTTTAGTCTTATCAGAACGCTCTCAATAAGCTTTGAAAAAAAAAAAAAATCGAACGTCTTCTTAAATTAAAACAGTAGAAGCTTTGACTGAATTTGTATGACGTATTGTTTCAAAATTTTTTTAAAACGATTGTTTATCGAGTTTTTCACTCGTAATAGTATATATATATATATATATATATGTATATATTTTAATATTGATTTCACCTATATAGAATGTAAATCAATATACATTTTTAAAATTGAGTAGTCTTCTCATGCATATGAGATTTTCGGTCAGAAAATGGGTTATTACGGCCCTGTCTTTCAGCTGTTAATATATCTGTTTTAAAAATATTAAACTTAAATACACAAGCGTCGCCTGCTAACCTGATATTATTTTTTCTTGTATCGCTGTAGAACTACTACCCTGGTCATGACGGCTGCTTCCCTCGGTCGGAGAGAAAGCTTGCTTCCTTTTTTTTTTCTTTTTTTTTATCTGTTTATTGTTTTTTTTTATCTTGCCGTATATCAGTCGCTCTTCCCCCATGTATATACCCCCCTTTTTTTATGAATAAATTTTTATTACCTTTCTCTAAAAATGGTCTTTAGTGTTATTTTGTGTTTTTTATCTAGGTATTTAACACTATGTAGTGTGTGGTGTATGTAGTAACATTTTTAAAAATCACTCGTATTTTTACTGAATCGATTTCAACAGGGAAAAATAATGTCAAGGGGGGAAAAATATGTTTTTTATCGTAAGGAGGGTAAGCCGCTATAAGTACCAAGTCGTTGACATGAAAGCTATATACGTATTTTTTTATTATTATTTTGTTTATTTTATAAATATTTTATTTATCCCTTAATTGCAATGTAATTTTTTAATCGTCGGTACAGGCATTTGTCTCGGTTATGTTTCTCATAAATACCCTTCAATTTTTTTTTTGTATGTATAAAAAGAATAAATTTAATTTCATTTGAAATAAGAGTTTGTTAAAATTAGTAAAAGATAGTAAATTGAATGAGAGAAAACCGCTGAGAATTCGTTCATCTCGAGAAATTGAATATGTCGGAATTAAGGACTGGAAACCAAAAACTGTTTTTGGAAAGCATTCACTGTGAGAACTTTTATGAAAGAAACAATGGATTCACACTGAATAGTTAGGGAGGAATAATGTTCAGTTGGTCATTCTAAGTGTCACTCACGTAGGTCACGTTCTAAGTCACGATATAACATGCGATTTAGAAACAGTAAAAAAGGATTTTCATTTTGAAGTCTTGCTGGCTAAAAATTCCTTGTGGATTTTTTTTGGAATCATTTTTATAAGTTTTAACATTTCTATCATTTTTATGAGTTTTAACATTTCTATCATTTTTATGAGTTTTAACATTTCTATCATTTTTATGAGTTTTAACATTTCTATCATTTTTATGAGTTTTAACATTTCTATCATTTTTATGAGTTTTAACATTTCTATCATTTTTATGAGTTTTAACATTTTTTCGTGTTATTTACCCCCTTTTTTTTATGAAAGTATTATTATTTTATTGAATACACACATGCTTCTGAGAAAAATGGTGCGAGAAAGAATAAAAGTTAAAATGTCGTGTCCACTCTTTAGTTGACACCCATCATATCGGATACCGTAGTTTATTTTTAGCCTTTTGTTATTCTCATCACTATTCGAAAAAACATGCCTCTCGTTATAACAATGTCTGCTAAGGAACATAAAATTCATGAAAAAAAAAACTCGAATAAACATATAGATATAATATTTCATAGTACGTAAGCCGAAGTAACCTTCCGGATTGATAAACATTAGAAATATTTTCAGCAGAAATGTAAGAAACATTCATATTTCATAAAACGCCAGGAAATGAATATTTTCTTAAGTTATGAAAATTTTATTCATTGAGACATGTCAGAGACACGGTTTTCACACCCAATTCAGCGTAAATATAATTTAACACTAGAAAGACCACGTCGATTTTTCATACTGAAGCATATTAATTGCTGAAATCCCGCTAGCATTTGTCACTTCCAGTGGAGATCGTGATACGTGCAGAGTTATGCAAGACGTATCAAAGGATAGCGCTGTGACGGCCCAGAGAAAATTTTTTAGCCGTGAAGAGACCGGGAAAGCCTTGATCGGGATCATCGTTGTGTCCGTGATTATCACGTTATCTAGCCTTGCGTTGAATGTGTACGACGACCCCAGCTTCAAATTTAGAGGAAACTGTTCTCGTTCCCAACCTCTTGGTGATGGTGTTTTTTTCACGAAATGTAATACAATTTATGACATTCGTGTTTTTGTCAATAACACACCGACGATAAAAGGAATTAATTTAAATTCCAGACAAATGTATAAACTTATCGAGCATGCTATCGATATCTTGATATGAATAAATATTTGAACTGTATAAACTTGTAGTCTGTCTCATTTTTTGAACTACGCGTGAAATTTATTCACATGACATTTTAATTTGAAAAATATATTATTTAAGAAATGTAAAATCTTCAAACGACAAAATAAACACTTTTAAGTAAATAAAAATAAAATAACGAAGATAATGAAAAAACGATATATAGATGGATAGTAACGATAAAAACATAAAGAAAATAAAATGTTGACACAAAGATAATAAAAATCAAATAGATAAACGATGAAACATTAAAAAAAAAAAATTTTGAATGATTGAAAAATAAACGAAATGAAAATAATATGATGACACTAAGATAATAAAAATCAAATAGATAAAATAAATAAAAATTAAAATTTTTGAATAAAAGTTTGAATAATTAAATATAGAATAAGTTGGAAAGGCTTGAATTAAAAAAAATATATATATATCAATGGAAATAAAGTGAACTAAAACAAGTGAAATAAATAATTTTTAAGTGGTTGTGAATGTAATATAAAAATAAACTAAAAATGAAAAAATAAGCTAGCACTGAAAATAAAATTATGACACTAAGATAATAAAATCAAATAGATAAAATAAAGAAAAAATTAAATTTTCGAATATAAGTTTGAATAATTAAATAGAGAATAATTGGATAAAGTGAAATAAATAAATTTTTAAGTGTTTGAAGTGAATAAAAAATAAAATAAAAGCCATGAATAAAGTGACATAATGAAAAACTAAAAGTAGGTTTAAATTTAAAAAATAATATCAATGAAAATAAAATGTTCACACAAAGATAATAAAATCAAATAGATAAACGATGAAACATTAAAAAATAAAATTTTGAATGATTAAAAATAAACGAAATGAAAAAGATAATAAAATAAAGAAAATATTAAAAATTTTTGAATAAAAGTTTGAATAATTAAATATAGAATAAGTTTGATAAAGTGAAATAAATAAATTTTTAAGTGTTTGAAGTGAATAAAATAAAAGCCATGAATAAAGTGACATAATGAAAAACTAAAATAGAAATAAAATAATAAAGTGCGGGAAGACACAATATCTTTCTTATTTATGTGATATAAGAAGTGATGTCTAAAGAATAAGCTTTTTAAGGGTGTAGTTACAAATCTCGTTTCGTTATGGAAGGAAATATAGAAATGTTGACAATGAAAACTTGTGTGTGGTTTTTTTTGTGTGCATATTTTTGGTATCTAATCTCTTAAAGATCCAAAGACGATGGGTAAAAATAATAACGCTTGGAAAGTGAGCGTTTTTTTTAATCATGTTTGATTAACTTGGATATTTTTTTAATAAAAAGGCTCTTCTCGAAGCAGCATAATTTGAACACTAGTGGTTAATTAGCATCATCATCAACCACAAACGAACTATATCTTTTCAAACTTGAGATTTGAAAACAGCTAGAGAAAAATCTTGGTTAGTTTGGTGCCAAAATTGACATTTTCGCCGTAATTTGGCGACTTAATTTTTTCTCTTTTAAATTCATTTCTAATACAGCTTCATGTCCAAAGAGAAAATCGGGACGACATTTCATAAATTTTTTTATATAACGACATAGTGAATAATTTTCACGGAAGTTAAATATCGGTAGTGCTGCCATCTAGTATCGTCATCAACGTGGGTCACGTGATCGACCATCTTGAGAAAATTTTTAAAAATTTATTTAAATAAAAATGGTTCGTGGAAAATAATTGAAAAACAGTAGATACGGTTCACAATATTCGCCCTTTTCACCAATAACTCCGTGGACGATCGTCGATCATAGGCACATCAAAATTAGGAGCGACGTTTTTTAAATCAAGGAACCCTCGCAATTGGACGAGTAAGACCCCATACCCCTTTTAGTTTTACTTTGGATTTGAACTCCAATGAGCGTATAGTAATTATCGGAAATTAGTTGATAACCACAGACAACATCCCATGGTCAAGATAACGCTATGACCCCATGACCCTTTTAGTTTTACTTTGGATTTGAACTCCAAAGAGCGTATAGTAATTATCGGAAATTAGTTGATAACCACAGACAACATCCCATGGTCAAGATAACGTCTCGACAGCGACATAAAAAATACCGCCATTTTGAAAATAAACACGGTCGACAGGTAGTCCGGTTCGAAATATATCCGACAGGTGATCTGGTGCTATAAATTCGGCTAAAAAAGGAAGTCGGTCAAAAACGCGCGAAAACATTTCCGGTGGCGCCATCTAGTATCGGCATCAACGTGGGGCACGTGATCGACCATATTGAGAAAATTTTTTGAAACTCATTTAAAAAAAAAAAAGGTTCGTGGAAAATAATTGAAAAACAGTAGATACGGTTCACAATATTCGCACTTTTCACCAATAACTCCGTGGACGATCGTCGATCATAGGCACATCAAAATTAGGAGCGACGTTCTTTAATACACTTCCTTAAACGTTCTACGTTTTATTATTTTTATATACTTATTTCATAAGGCATTCGTCTAGCAAGTCTGTTTGGTTCAGTGGTTAACACACTAGCCTGGAGAACGATATACTCCATCGGTTGTCATGGGTTCGAATCCCGATAGGACACTAAAATAGTTTTTTTCCAAATAAATAAGACCAACCGCCATTTTGAAAATAAATACGGTCGACAAGTAATCCGGTTCGAAGTCCGGCTAAAAAAGGAAGTCGGTCAAAAACGCGCGGAAACATTTCCGGTGGCGCCATCTAGCGGCGGAAAATGGCGTAAATCCCAATGGAGTGACCCCAAGACTACTAATACTTATGAAAGGTGTGACGACGAATGGGAAAAAAGACCAATAATAAGTAGAAAAAAAAACATTTATTTGACAGCATAATTACAACACAGCCTGTAGTGTACAAAATAAAGTACAATAATAAGCACAAAATAGTAAAATAAATAAGAACAAAAACCATTTACTTGACAGCATGATTACAATGCAGCCAGTGCAGCACAGTTCAATATCAGTAAGTAGACGAAGAGAAATTATCACAGGAGATTTTGTACTTATTACTGCACTTTATTTTGTACACCACAGGCTGTGTTGTAAGTATGCAGTCAAATAAATGTTTTTTCTACTTATTATTGGCTTTTTTTGTTCCACTCGACGTCACACCCTTCATAAGTATTTTTGCGATTTTCATCGACTAAACGTGGTTTGTGATAATATGTTCTGTAGCAATTTTGTTCCTCTTGATGCCTAATATCACCCCTCTGAATTTGTCGCCACTTCAACACCTTGTGTATAATCGTTTTCGCGGCTCCGTCCAATGATTTTGCGTTCCAGGAGATCCGGGGACCCAGGGGATTTGGACACTCAATGCCGGCACAACTCAATCGGTAGTAAATTGCCTATGGTGATAGATCGGAGTTGTAGTTGGTTTGAATGAATGAAATGAATATTTTCGTGACCGTTGGGTCCTCGTATATTGG
Source organism: Pholcus phalangioides (assembly GCF_987345545.1). NCBI lineage: Eukaryota > Metazoa > Arthropoda > Arachnida > Araneae > Pholcidae > Pholcus > Pholcus phalangioides. Next base: position 30,204,556 of record NW_028301600.1, on the reverse strand, counting down.
CAAAGTTATTTTATGACCACCTTGTATATTAGTTTGTATATCACTCGGTGTTACTTTGTATAACTACGGTATTTTCAACAGGTTTCGTAGGCAATATTTTTTGTGTCACGAGTTCATTTCATTTTTATCGAATCTGTGTCCATGGAGATTTCTTTCTTAACTATTGTTTCTCACCTACACAAATGTAAAAACTGGAAAAGATAGTTGAGTAAAAAAAAACACTTACACGAAATTATATTGTTCGCTGCGCCAGACAGAAAATTGATTGATATCACGAATCGATCTGATTTATCGATCAACATATATATATATATATATAGTCGCAGAAAGGTTCGATAAATATTCATTTAGCCACTCTCCTAGAAAAAAAATATGATTATATTCATCACGCAAAAAAAAGTCAAAGAATTCAGAATCAATCCGATCAATTTTGTTGTTATATCAGAAATAGCGTCAATTATTATTGGTATGAATAATAATATTTTGTTATAATCTATAAAAACAGGAGTGTTGAAAAATAAATATGATTACATAGAACAAAAATAACTCGATCTACCTAACACTAAAGAAACACATTTGAGGAGCTTATTTTCAAAAGGGAACATTTCCACTTTTGCTAAATTAACAGTAGAGGTAAAAAACTTTTTTTCTTAGGAATGGACTGCTTTACAAAAGTGGAAAACAGCCCAACAGGTAGCATACGGGAGTGGTGTAAGAATATTTAAATATTATATGTTTTTGATAAACGTTCAAGGGAGATATATCTAAATTTAAATTTTTGGAAATGTTCCGTTTTAAAGGAAAATTAGTGGAAATGTGTTACCTTTCTCGAATAAAATTGGAGCGGGTTAAGTCTGAAAAACTGGAAATTTCTACGCCAACCGTTGATTGCAGAAGGTTTCACCTCAAGTAAGGTAATCTTACTTCTCTTTCGTGAATAACAAAAAACACGATCATTCTACAATGGAACCTCCCATAACGGACACTCCCGTTAGCTGACACCTCCACCAACTGACAATTTTTTTGAATTACGTTGACTGGACTCAAAAAAATACAATGGATACAAGGGCGTAGTGGGGGGGCCATGAGGGTCTGGTTCCCCCCCCCCCCCGAAATGTGAGAAAATGACCGAAAAAAGGGAAAAGATGGACAAATCTACTGTTCTATCACTTTGGTCCCCCCCCCCCCCGAACGAAATTTATGGTTACGGGCCTGAATGAATGTATTTTCTCTATCCATTAACGGACACTTCTCGTTAGCAGACAAAATTTTCGATTCCCCCGGGGTGTCCGTTATTGAGAGCTGAAAAATACCGAAATGTATGAAAAAGGTGGATATGTTCCCTTTCGATAGAAACGACTATCAAAGAAGGTAGAAATTACAATGTAAAGTTTCCATTTATCATTTCTACCAAAAATATTTCCGTTTGAATAATCCCTGTTGCATAATCTGACAGCTTATCTCAAAGATTCATAAACCGTTGAAAAGTGCATTTCAGAAAAAAAGTGGGAATGTTCCCTATTGAAAGCACAAGTTCCTCATTCATACTTTTTTAAAGTTTTTGGACTAGAATGAAAAATCAAAACTGAATCAATTGAATCAACTTTTTTTAAGCTGATACTAAGCGGAAAAAATCCAAGCAATGAAAAAATACTGTCGTAATTCATTATAGAAATTTATGAACATTGTGATGAGATCGTTGCATGAAATTTTCCAGAAGGTATGGAATATTCATTTTCTTCATAATATTTGAATATTTGTTCAAAAATACCTTGAAATGCCATCCAATAACTCCGAGACTAAGCTGTAGTGTAGGAAACCGTCTTTAAATGAACATACATTACTTCCGGATAAGCATGGGGCCGCAGAACATAAGTTTGACCGAGGACTGATGTTGAAGCGACCCTTGCGTAGAACCTTCCTCCTCCGAGAAAAACAAGTTCACTGACGCTCATGGTATCTCCATCTGATGGAACATCTGTTTTGGCAATATGACTTGGTCGTTCCATTTCTTACATTCTCAAAACAACGGAAAATCGTCCTCTGGAAATACCTAAGGAAGAAAATCTTTGCGCATAATTTGCAGATGATTTACCAATTGAATGATGACTGTTACCAGCTATGAAATTTGCGCTATTCTACAGAATATGTTGGGACGCGTTCAGGGGCTTATTAAAGGGGGAGGGCTGATCACGCTATATCCCAGGTGGCAGGTTTAAAAGATGGCGAATTTGGGAATAGGTTATCAAAAACATTAGACTAGAATATAAAAATTTGTATAGCCCACAGGCGCAAAACCATAAATTCGCCTCAGGACCAATCATGTGAAAGCCTTCTCACATCGTCTCAAGTAATGCATCTAAGTAGAAGAAGGACTAGTGGACAAAATTTACCAGATGCTAAAATGTGTCTGTGTTATTCATATTATAAATTGTATTAATTGCCAATGTAATTCCATTTTATAGTCCTTTTTAGGTTACTACAGCCACTCACAGTCTTTCCGTTTCGATTTTAAGAAGGTGGCGACATTTTTTTGGCCACACAAAGTAGCCAAAAAAATGTTGCATTATACTGCATTGCCTCTATTACACAAGCTTCAAAGGAAAAACATACTTTGGAGTTGTTTTTGTTGGGCTGGATGAGGTTGAACTTCAAATTAAAGTCTACTGAGTGATCGTAGACCGTATTGACCCAACAAAGGATTTTTTTCTTTGTCATGTTTCAAGATGACAATGCCACGATATATTAATCTCAAACACCCAAAAATTGGTTGAGAGAGCAAAGAGAAATCGTTCGGACTCTTTGATCAGCCACCACCAAGTCCGACATAAATTCAACCGATAGTGTACGGAACTCGTTGGTGCGGAATCTAAGGAGCATTCAACAAGTATTTCGGCAAAACATATCGTTGGGAATTTGGCTAAAAATAAGTATTAAGACTTTTAACTCATAAAAATTTAAAAAAAAATACGAATGCGTGCTGTAATTTACACCAAAGGTAGTCAGACAAAGTTTTAGAGTGTGCTAATTTTTCTTTTGCCAGGTAGTGTACAATACGTACCCATCAACCTGTTTAAATCCAAACTTCGGCTTTCAGGGTGGGCCTGTAGGACTTCACTCCAGATCAGAGCAGTCTTTCATATCGATGGCTTTTAGTGCACACATGTGGCAAGTGACATTTTGCTGATTTTTCAGGAGAGCATTTTCAAAGTTTAGTGTTGCATAAAAATACATTTACATAGCACATCAGTAAATGCTGAAACACAGCTTTCCTGTCTACTTATCACTTATCACATTTGTGCATTAGAATATCTGAAGCTATGGCTTCCAACTCATACATCCACTCTACTTTTGCAAAAAAAAATTTCACTTATCACATTTGTACACTAAACCATCGATATGCAGGGTGGGCAAAAAGTCCGCGAGTAGAAACTTTAAAACTTCATAAACACCGGAAAAATAACCGAAATAAAAAACGGTTTTCAGGGCTTCGCTAGGTCACGGGAATTTTTTTAAGGCAGGAAAAAAAATAACTCAAAAAACATCCGATTGGTGGCGCTGGTACGAGCGACTTCGGTGGATATATGCAAATGAGACGATTATAAGAAATTGCGCTCCTAATCCGCAACCAGTTCACCGTTGTAAACCGTGTATGTGGACCTGCTGCACTCTGCCGTTGCTGGATTTGTGACTCGCCTGCAATGTGGTGGTGGTCATGTGGAACACATATTGCTGTAATAAACGATTTGGAGGCATTATGTTCGTTATTTACGTATCTTTTCTTTGACTTGTGTACGTCAGCGCCGCCTATCGGCTGCTTTTTTTTCTTGTCTTAGAAAAATCCCCTTGACCTAGCGACGCTAACCCTGCAAATCGTTTTTTATTTCGGTTATTTTTCCGTTTTTTATGAATTTTTACTACACAAGCTTCTACACACGCGCGCAGACTTTTTGCCCACCCTGTATAGTATAGTACTTAGATCTTCAGTACTTTATTTGTTCGTTTGTCATTTGCCACTCGAATGAAATTCTGTTATTCGTAAAAACGTTTTGAATTTTGAAGTCAAACTATTTTTTATTTTTCTTTTGAACCTATCCAAAACCTTTGTTCACTATTGAAAAAAAATTTATTAAGGTTTCCTCAATTCGGCCAACTTTAAACACAAGCCAAACGCTCTGAAAACTAGGCAACATAGTTTCCAGTTTTGCTGCCGACAAACAGAGACGTCGTTGACTTAGTTTGATTAAATTTTGCGATGTACAATGAATGCCAAAGCTCAAATACTCCCTCTTTACGTTGGAAAGCTCCAAATCGAATTAGTGTTTGCGAGTAAGCTTAAGGAAATCTCTCAAGGCGAAAAATTTCCGCCTGTTGAATCATACGGTGAAAGAGTTTCTAAGGGTAACCGCTGATAATTTTCAGGCGAGCGGAATTCCCATCCAAAATGTTTAAAACTAGTTTTCACTAAATCATTTTATTTTCTCTACGGCCCACTTCTTTTCAACCTTTCCTTTTGGACTGTCATCGTTAAATTTCTAACTCATGGACTCGCCTAATGTGACAAATACAGGAATTCGCCTCCGACGACGGAATTTCCGTTTTCCTTCCGAATAAGCAAGGCAACACCACCAACAAATACATTGACAGATACTCCTATTATGCTTTTTTCAATTAATTTTCTTAATGCCGTGAGGGCACTCGAATGACATGAAAGTGTTACTGTTAAAATAAATTAACAAAGATGTCACACATAATGGGTTCAAGTTCGAGTATTATTTTTTTACGATTACGAATCCTTATATCCTTCAGGTCCATTCAGCTTCCAGAATTTCCTGGTCAATTATCTCTTACGCTAATGGACGTTAATAGGTTGGAGAATTTCATTTGCCAATGAATTCTCAAATTCATTCTGTTAATAACAAGAACTACTCATTTTCTATCATTCGATTTCGAATTCCTTCTTACTAGTCCATCGATGTAGCGTTGGAATGGAATTCCATTGTCTGTGAAGAGAGCGAATTCTTCATTTATACATTCTTTCTTATCCGTTAAGATACTTTAATATTTGACACATTAGGTTTCTTTCATTAATAATCATATTGTTAAAGGAAGCTGAGTACTCTATGATTGGAACGTGTGTATTTACTTCGTTAATACTTGGAACGCAGATAGCATCGATAGACAGGGAAGTGGCATTAGTAACAACAAAACCAAGTGTCGCCATTAAGAAATTGAGGTGCCTTTCACGAAATCGTACTTGTCGTAATTGAGTGCAGCAATAAAAAAAATAAGGGAAATCAAAGAAGATTCATATAAATTTTAAGTAGATTTTGTTTGAGTTCCGTTCATTTTGACAGGAAGAAATTTCGCTCTAATTAAAACATTCTAATTTTAATGATGGCAAATTTTCTCCTCCTCCGTGTCATCTGTTTTTCTTAAACAATTGTTTCGAAAGTATTAAAAAAAGAATTTTTTCAACTCAAAGAAGAAATCGATGAATATTTCTTGTTTTTCTTCCCTATGATTTTAATTTAAAATATTTAATTATAAGGAAGAAGCTCATTTTTATTCTCTTACTTCCGCGAAGTACAAAAATGGAAACAAACTTTGATTCGAATACTTATTTTTACGCTAGCATTGCACTTCAAATTAGGATATTACGAAAATTATTATCTATAAAAGTTATATTAATAAGAACTGTATTTTAATTATGATCTGCAAATGACAAGGTTATGTAAATACCGTATTTACTCGCGTATAGGACTAGGTTTTCAGGCCTCCTCATGCTGCAACCTAGGTAATTCAAAATCTACTACAAGTCATTGCACCGTATGTCGTTCTTTGGCACAGTATGACCTTGATGATCCTCGTACCAATAAAAACAGAATTCCAATCCGTTCAAAAGTGCATATGCACCCTTGAAGGGTTGATAGAACATATCGCAGCAAATACGTCAGAAAAATGTGATATTTGCTTCAGGTAAAGTGCTGTAGTGCACTTCTAGAAACACCCTCTACCACCTTTACTATTGCGATGCGGCCACATATTCCATGACCGAAAATGCTTGTTCAAGTGTCTTATATCACGCCTTAAAGTTTTCCCTATGAATTAGACGGCTTTTATATAAAAGGAACCAAGCGCGATTAAATCTCTCAAAACTGAGAAAAAGCGATTTAAAGTTATATTCGATTCAGTTATCTCTTCAGTTTGGTAGGTGGTTCAAGTACACACTGACGACATCACAACCTATGTCACTAGGTTCTATTTAGATAACAAATCCCACCTCTTTCAATAGTTCAGATGTCGGTATATCTCAAAAATATTAAAAATGGCGCTTGGTTCCTTTTATATAAAAGCCGTCCAATTCAGAATCACCGTGAATGTCTGAACAAAAAATGTCACAAAAAAAATTTGGATTAATTTTAAAAAATAACTCCAGAACAAATGGCAATGCTGACTTATTGAAAATAATAATTCGGGATTTATTGAAAATTCAATATTGATGAAAAATTAAAGTCAGAATCAGGGAGTAACATAACTGAAAAATAATTAATAAAATAATCGAAAACTGATGAATGAAAACTAATGAGAGAAATAGTTCCAGAATTAATGAAAATTCAGAATTTATGAAATACATAATTTAAGAATTTGTGAAAGTTTTCAGTACGTTTGGGCCCCCCCCCCCCGTTTGATTCAGGGGACCCTGAGTCAGACATAGGTACCCCAACATTGGTGTCAGAGCTGGAACACAGTGGGTGCCTAAACACACACAGTAACACCATTCTGAGTACCCTCAAGAATTGATTCAGAAAAATCGCCTTTAAAATAATTCCCCGCTTCACGTCACCCATCCATTTACGTCGTCTAGCCATATAAAAATATTATGCTATTATCTGACAATAAGACTTAGACTAAGACAACCATAAGTATTCTTTATGGGCATTGTATAATATTTTATCATGTGTATATATTGATTATAATTTTTGTTAATTGCATTTTTAATTGGGTTGCTATATTTTTGAAATATATGACATCCATATTTTTATGGGCATGTTTTTCTCAGCCACCTCGTTGGGCATTTTGCCTGTTGTGGCGTTGTATTTGTATAATAAACGAAATAAGGAGTTTTAATTAACAAATATTTATTTTTTCTTCATTTCGATCTCTAAAATCATATCTCGTTCTATATGCGAGTAAATACGGTATGTCACTGAATTGTATTAGTGGGTGAAAAGAGAATGAGATATACCGAAGGAGATATGTTCAGAAATGTATATTAAATGTTGAAAAAAAAGAGTTAAAAATATATGAGTATATACCAGATGCGCGTATTTAGACACCTTGTTATTTAAATGATTTTGTCAGTTAACTTTTACAGTGGCAATCCGGAGATATCTCAAGTTCCTGAAGCCCATGGACAACTCCGAGCCCCTATACCGTTGAAAGTTTTCTTCTCCTGACAACATGTTTTCCTTCCCTCTCCCGTGCTGTCAATCAACTGCCTGTGGGCGGAGTCAGCTTTTGTTCAAAGTTTGATAACAGAAGGGGAGAAAAACAATGTTTTTGTTTTCCCCTCGAGGGGTAATGTAGTATTATTACGTAACGTCACTCTTCGATATCTCCTTGAGATGGGAAGCGGGGTGTGTCCGGTCCTTCAGTATTATTACGTACAGCATAAATAACTGAAAAGGATAGTTTTTCGTTTCTTGTTTGTTTAATTATTATTATTTTGTGTTATGGGGGAAAGCATTTATCAGCTCGCAATCAGAAAAAATTCTTGAAAATAGGTGGCAATTCCTAGAAGGTTTAGTGTTTTCCAATGCGGATCAGGAAAATCTTAAAAACCACTTAAAGGGTTATGCCCCGTCCAGACTACCTACGATGTCATGAATGTTTCGCAACAGCTCAAATTTTTTCCTGACTTGTTACGGAAATGCTTCAGGGATGTTGCAATCAACAAATAGCAATATCCCTTATACATTTGCTCCAATGAACAAGTTTCAACTAGTCTGGGCATATTCAGAAACACGATTCCGTCAACCGTACCAGGAATTTATCAGAAAAAAAGTTTTCAAAAACTAATGCGTATTTTTTGAAAATTCATTTTAGTCCACATTAAAAACATAGATCCATACACGCGAGATGTATAAATGAATAGCGATAACATTCGGCAATTTTAAAATAATTTTAACACGATTAACACGTTTTCTATTTTCTTGCAATTCTCAACATTTTGAAGCCATATTGCTTTTTCGAATTAATCTTTCCAGCTATTACTGACATTAGTTATTTCTTTGATTTCTTTGCACTAAAAATAATATATCTCACATTTTCTTTTTCAGAACGAATAATATTGAAAATAAGTGTTGTTTTTTTCCATTGTACCATGCTTCAAAAATAAAATATGTGAAATAGCGAAAACTAGTACGTAAGTGTACGTACTTACGTGTATTTTCGGTGTGGATTATACCGATCAGTTATTTCGCGTTAATTCAGTTTTTAAAAAAAGGGGGGAAAACTATTGGTTATTGAAAAATTACAAGTACCCATAGTGCTACGAAAACTTGAAACTATATTAATCTTCTTAAAATTAATTTTCTTAAAATTAATTTTCTTAAAATTAACTTCTTAAAATTAATTTGCTTTTATGTAATTTTTTATAAAATTAAAAATTCACAAACAATCAAAAGGACCATTCAGCAATGATTCTTTGCTTTTGAAATTAATCTAAGCGATGGTAAAATTTATTATTGTACGTTCGCCGAAAATGATCTGGCACTAGCTTGCATAGCAAAGTTCTCTCGAACACTATCTATAGTGTGGAGGCGAAACAATGTTCCCTGTTGCGAAACATAACTAACAGACGTGAAACAAGTTCAGGAATTGTTCAGCAACGTTGTATACAGTGGGGACTAGGCTTTAGTAAACGATGGATGAGTATTAGTAAACCCTTTCTTTCTTTCAAACTGAGCACAACTCAGGTCTATTGTCATGGGCAATTTATTATCTAGTAAGTTGTGTCGGAAGTATAAGTGTGTGTATCTAACTAACAATCTGGATGAGTATCTAGTGTCGTGTCAGATTTTTCAGTGCTGCCATCTATATTTCAGAAGTGAAGTGAGTGAAGTGTAATGATTGAATATTTGTACCGTTTGTAGGTCTGTTGCTCTCAGGAGTGAGGCTTTTGATCGGGGAGATCGCCTCGCACTCGATCCTCGAAAATTAGGAACCACAGAAAACCAACTTCAGCTGGCCACCACTGTGGCACCAGAGGGGTTCGAACCCGGGACCTCGCGATGATTCGACAGGCAAATGCCGTTTGGGCATTTTGCCTGTTGTGGCGTTGTATTTGTATTGTATTGTATGCGAATCCGTCACTATGACCACTCGACCACCATAGCGGCTGTTAGTAAACCTGCTTCCCCGCTTTTAAAACACTTTGTAGAACTCAGATATGTTTCATTCATATTGCACAAGGAATTGTATAGTTACTAAAATACAAAAACTAACTTATACGGACACGCTGTCCTCAAATACCCAATTCGAAAGTTATTATCCTGACTCTTTTGAGCCGAACAAATAAAATTCACTTTTCTAAGAGCATTACTCACTGAGATATTTTAATTCAAAATTGAAAAAAATGGGATAGAACAGCAAAAACTACGCCGCTTCTCTTCCTAACTTTCCTCCGATTTTTCTGGTCAAATATATCTGCAAATATTGCACCCTTAGAAGCGTGGATTTTTTTTTTTTTTGGGGCCTCAGGGAAGACGGCAACAACTTTCTAATTGAGTTTTTGAGGACAGGGTGTCCGTATAAAAAGTTAATTTTTGTATTTTTTATAACTATACAACCCCTTGCAACATGAATGACGTATCTGACTTCTGCACGTTATCTGGATACTTTTTTTGATTGGAACTATGCCTATAGGATCAACGGTTCGACAGTAAAATGTGGCCAAGGGGCTTTCCTTACTACCCTGTGTATAGTCTGTTTAGTTATAATAAACTTAATTCCCCCTCTTTGAAACAATAATAATGAATATCTTTACAATACAACCGAGCAACATGAGTTTGATACGTTCTGAAATCTGTTGTATTTTATTTTGTGAGTTATTGATTAATATCTGAAGATAATACGGCCAGTTTCAGTGATTTTTATTGAAGCCAATCTAGAAAATGAAAACAGTTGAGTTAAAAATACATTGGAATGATGTTGTGTGTGAGAGAGTCGAAATAATCTAAGAAAAGCAATCAAAAAGTCTCAGGATATAACAAAAATTTCCAAGGAATCTATATTTTAGTGAATTATGATCTAATATGGTCCATCATAATGAAAATCATCAAAACAGTCAAAAAAAACAAACATTTTAATGTATAAAAATCAAGATTTTTTTTAAATAATTGATATCTCCACAAATATTTCTACAAATTTTACGGAACAATATCTATCTTTGTTCAAAAGTTATTTTAAGTCAAAAAGACTTTTCTATGCACAACACAATTACGTCAATCTCTTTAGGCCAGTATCGGAAAACTTCATACGTAAAGCCATTATAAAACTGTGTAGTTGCAGTACGAGAGTGATTAAAAAAGTGTTGGTTGAGTTTGTTAGGTGCATTAAAACCAACATCAAGTTTGGGTATACGTTTAAAAAAAATGATGCACTATATAAATTATATACATATATAGGGTGGTCATAAAATAACTTTGCAGATATACGAGCTCCCTAACGGCCGCAAAAATCAACAAATGCTAAGTGTTTCAGAATATGCGCTCAAAAAAAGAAAAACGTGAAATATGAAAACTGACACAAAAACCTTATTCTCGTGGTTACGGTTATAGCAAAAAAGGTTCAAATAGCAACACTCACTTTTATGCATTGTACAGAAGTTAGCACAGTAAAAACCATAAATTACGTTAGAATGGTACCTGTAGTATGGTAAATGCCGGCGCTAGACATGGACATAGAAACATGTGGAAACAACCAATCCACATCACATTACTGCCGTAGAAAATCCCTCACCGAGGGGTTAGCGGGTAAGTATTGCTGTTTGGGTTTTTTGAACTTTTGTTGCTGTGACCGTAACCGTGAGAGAGCTGGTTTTTATTTCTCTTCTAATTCTCGAGCGCATACTCTAAAACACCTACGTATATCTCGTATTTCATTCGTTATTGTTATTTTTTTACGGCCGTTAGGGGCTCGTATATCGGCAAAGTTATTTTATATGACCACCCTGTATACTTCAACAGAAGATTTTTATTTCACTTTGTGTGTTTTTTTTACGTAGAAATTTCACAAGAAAATTTCGTTCATATGTTTTCCTATTTCAGCCTCAGTATTACAACGCCCTTCCGGTAGAACGGAATTATCCCCTATATTTCCTTTCCGGAGGAATCGGAGGAGCTCTCCTGTTTGCCCTAGTGGTGGTGGTCTGCTGCAAATGCTGCATCAGGAAAAAGAAACCCCCGACCAGGTAAAATGTTTACCAATCAATTGCCATGCGTCCACATTTCCACTGTTAGCCAGTTTGTCGTGTATCTGTTTCTTTTTTCTCTCGTACCCCCTTCACCTGAATGTATGCTAGCTTTCTTATGACGTCCAGTGATATGGTAAATATGTATTAAGAGAATTTGTGCATGAGTAGAAAGTGCAGTGAGAGAAGTTGTGCATGAATAGATGTCTCTATCAACTTCTAAATAGCTTTATGTGTCTTTTTTCTTTTTATTTTGCATTCTCTCTTTGGTTTTTCGCTTAGGCCTATTTAAAACTCACCGAAACCAAACCGGCTAACCAATCTTATACCTAAAACGCGTTGCACTTGTAAAATGATGCTAGCAGAAATAGTGTAAAAGGGAACGTTGTAGAGTAGCTGTAGTTGCAGGTGAATAGTATTCACTCCCCCTTACTCTTGCCAGTGGCTCGTCAGGCTTCAGGCTTTATTAGGATTTCAGTCCGCCTATAATAGTGATATCTCTTATGCCGAAGTTGTTACCGTAGACAGTTTTATTTCCCTTACTAGGCAACATGTGGTTTTCAGCCGGGGATCCAACAGGCAACATATTAGGGCCAGGAAATATCACAGTCTTGACTCTTCAATCAGTGTGGATATCGAAACCAGCTGCGGATATCCTGCCAGCTCCCCTTCGTCCAGGTATTGTTACTCTATCATTTTGCCCTTTCAGGTACACTCTTAGCGTCACACTAACATTACACCGCCGAACTCTCGACCACATATCCTTGAGGCTTAAAATTTAAGCATTTCTCATAAAATACATTGATAATGTTTATCAATTTTTACATATATAAAACCTTTTACCCAGAATCCGTTACAGTAGTATCGCTGCGAATTTTACAGCCTCGCAAAAGAAAAACATAATACATATGAGGGTTGATAAAATGAAACCCATTCAAGCGGATCTATTAAGAAGGGCAAAAAGATATATCCGATGATGTGACAGCATTTAATTAAGCAGTCTATAAGAAAGCCAAAAAGTACACTCGTATTCATTAGGAAAATTCACCTTAGGCATTCAAACAGTCGTCCAAGCAATCTATAAGAGCAATCTTCTTGAGGAGAAGGGAGGCACCGTTCGTGAATAAGACTTTAGTTGTCTTAAGGCGCGTATACATTAATCGCGCTGATTTTGTAGCGTACTACCTGCAGCGGTTCTAATCCACTCGTGAGTACACAAACTTCCTTTGTGTTTCTTTTCTTCCTTTTGTGTTCGCTGAAAAAACCGATTCCAGGTGGGTCCCAGTTAAAACATCTCAATAATCATTCACAGCATCGTACAAATTACTGAACCAATTGCGAATGCTTACATTGTATGATCCGCCCGATAATGTATGTGTGCCTTTAGGCTTTCATAGTCAGCGTTCAAGGAAATATATTCAACTTCCGGTCGTGGTTCTGGATATATATTGACGTTTCACCCACATCTGTGGTAGGCATCTCTGGAGGTTGCTAAGCTGAGTTGTTACTTATACATATATACGAGGTTTAATCGGGTGCAAAAGAGCTGTATTAACTGGTTTGGTGGAAATGACTCCAATCACCAAACACCAGTAGACTTTGAAGGCAGCCATTCAGAGCCAGCCAAATATATCTTGCCAAACGGGCCAATATAACTCTTTCTCACTTGATTAAACCTCGGAAATGTATATAAGTAACAACTTGGATCGCAATATCGTTACTGAAATCCGAAGATTCCTGCCACAGATGTGGGCGAAACGTCAGGATATAAATATCACGAACCACGGCTTAACGTCCCGAAGTTCAATGTATCTCAGACTGTTATTCCGCTACAATGACACATTGGGCATCATGACTAAGTGACCAGGCGTGCTTTCTCATGATGAGATTTGTTGCACGACAATACTCGTGTCATCCATTATGTTTTTACAGCTTTTCATAGATCTGAACAGATTAAAGACACGTGATAACAGAGCTACAGAATGCATCGTGAATAACCTTCCATTCTTTTCGTGGCAGAGCATCTTACATAGAAACATCAGAATAGGGCTATGGTAGAGCATCCACAGTAGTTTGTAACACGAGACCAAGCAGCCCAAAATTAATTCAGACATTAAAATCACCTGCATAATGTTCACACCAAACGTAGGTATAAGTGGATACAGACTCCTTGAAGGGGGATGGCCAATCACTGCCGACTCAATACAAGGCCAACGAAGCTAGAGAGATCACGCGATTTATCCGTCCGACCTAGGGCATATAAATCCCTACCATTGAATATACTCCCTACGTTCATCCCCGGTGCGTCAGCCGAAATGCGTCACGTGACCAAACACACCGATTCGGCCATGCCTGAGATCGGAAGTTGGTCACGAATTGAGTCGGCGGCCATGGGCAAATCACTGAAGGTGTGTATAGTGAATGGAGGGGTTTGAATGTCTATCTCCGTCCTCCCGCCTATGCCAATACTACAACTTTTTCCTTGCCCGTAGGTTTGAAACAATTCGACGTACCTGATCCAGCACAATATCCACAACACGATGGCGAGCATTGTCGTATAACATCATCTGTGCCGCACACCTACTCCGGTCATATCACCATACAGCAATTTACTACCGATTGAGTTGGGTCGGAAATGAAGGTGCCATCCATCTATAGTAGCCTCAGGATAGGTAAAGAAAGAAGTTGTTACTTATGTCCTTCCTCAGGATCGAACCCGAGGACCTGGTTGCGGCCTTCATGGTAGTAGACGAGCATCTTACCACTGCGTCACCCGGGCGTTTGTCGTACAACAGAATCGCAACACACGAAAGCAGCTAGGTAGCTTTTTCCAGTTTTCCGAATGCGTCATTGTAGCAAACCAACTGAGTCTCCTTCGCGGATGGTATTTGCGTTGTCCTTAATAAGTTGAAGGCGAGTCTGAAGTGAGTGAGTTATAGATTGTTTCGTTCAATTCTGCCACACCATGGGATATACTTTTTGTCTCTCTTAACGTCCACACGAGCGATTTTCATTCGATCGACCCTTGTATTATGTTAAGCTTAAAAAGGAGCGATTCATAAAATTTTTCTTAATCCACAGCATTCTCCAACGCTTCTTACTTATTCAATGTTAAAATTTTCCCAAAAAAAAAGTCTCCACGAATTACATAAACCATCGAATGATACACCATGAACCTGTACCGTTAAAATGCAAATATATGGACAGCTAACACTACTCATTGCCATTAAACAAGCCAAAAAAATACTTACAAACAGTATCGATGAATTAAAATTTATTGTTACAAAGAGATTGACAAATTCTGGGTAGCCCCCCCACAACAGTGTTAGCATGTCATCACACAACCGTATGAAGGAAGTGATCCATCACGATGGCTCGGCTTCCTGGTGATTTATTTCTTCACTATTTTACTGGATTAATTAATTGCCTTTACCATCACGGATATCAAAATGATTTCATGCTATGGCATAACAAGGAAAGGAAAAAACGGAGTTTTTCAATCAAAGATCTCATCTATCATTTTGTAGATTAAAATGAGAGCGAAGAAAAAAATAATAATAAATACTTGGTGAGGGCTAAATAACAAAATAATGGGATGGTCCCGCTGGGGATTCTGGTCATTCATTAAATCTTCATGGGCGTTATTTAATCATGAAACTAACGTAATTTTAGGTTGTATTATGTGTTGTATTACAATTTTTTTAACAGAATAATAACAATATCAAAGAGTTTATTAGACAAAAAACTCAATGGGAGGACTACATCCATCTCACAGAAAGCTGGTACCACCTTTTCTTTACAAACGTGAAATATGACCACGACCAAAATGTCTACACGTTAATACGAATAATATATCCACCGAGAACGAATAATGTTTAACTTTTTATCAGTAAATCTCAATATAAATCCCTTTTTTTGAACCTATTGTTGTTGTTTGTGTGCGTGTCTTGTGCTAATGTGTTGTTTGCTGCTCGTAGAATAAGATTTTCTTTGTATACCGGATGAAACTCTCATTTCCTTGTGTGTTGTCCTCAATATAATGTCGCATTATACTCATATATATTTTTAGTATCATTTTTGAAATGTTCTGTCCGCTTAATCACTTTCTCTCGACAGTTTAAATGCGAAAGACCAGTTGGAGTTATCATTGATTCAGAGACACAGAAAACAGCGTCTCATACCTTTAACGTTCTATGCCGAGGTGAAAATCGGTATCAGGAAATAACAGTACTTCATTGTTAAAATGGCCTCTCCCGATTACAGGAAGGCCCCCCCTAGATGTTAGCTTTTGTGTTTTTTGGATATATCTTTTAAGTCAAAGCGCTCTCTCTCTCTCTCTCCTCTCTCTTATACAGTAATATCATATAAAACACAAAAGTTAACATGTAGGGGCCTTCGTGATTACGGGGGGGGGGGGGGGAGGCCGCTAGAAAGTGCGACAATAAAGTATCAATGAAAAGCAGAAAAACCTCTGGACCACGAAGGGTTAAACATGGTCGAAAAGCCTCAAACACTGCCCAAGTAGAAATATTACTAAATATATTATTTAACCACTAATTGATTTCAATTTTGCTATACGTATTTTTGATTGTATATGCTACACTATGCCAATACAATGTATTACATTTCTTTCATACTTATTTTTACGCAAATTTTCAAATATGAAGCATATTTGCCACCTACCAGTCGAGTGGTTAGGGAGCTAGCCTCTCACTGTGCCGGTCTAGGTTTGAATCCGTTTTCGGGCATGGATGTTTACTAACACTAACAAATTCCCTGGACGGATCATGCTGATCCCTTGGGAAATACGTGAGAAAATTTATTTTAAAAAAAAAACACCTTGCACGCAATGATGAAATAGCATGACATCATTATCATACGCACAAGGTATTAACAATTTCTTTTTTCTTAATGGTTTGAAAATTTTTGAAAAAATAATTATTAGAGATATGTAATGTGTGTGTGTTAGTATAGCATAGCATATAAAATTAGAAACATGTGTACTAAATTCAAAATAAATCAATGGTTAAATAATATTTTAATGATATTTCTACTAGAACATATAGGGCTTTTGAGACCATGTTTAAAATGTGAGACCTCTTAAATTGATACAATCGATTTTGCGTAGGACTGGTCTGATTAATCTATTAATCTGGTCGGTTAATCGATCAATTTTTAATCGCAGTTAAAAATTTGAGTTGAGTTAATCGACTCCATCAATCCGATTAAAAATAGATTATCATTTTGTTGAAAGTTTGTGAATCGAAGTCTTGATTTGTTAGAAAAAACCGATCAGATGTCTTATAAATTATGTTCCTATACATAACATTTCAGATATATATAAGTGACCATGTCTAAAAACATTTGAAGCAATATCTTGATCAAATTTTTCGACAAGTCGGTTCATCAAAAACTAATGATTTCAGTTTCAAATTGAGTTTGATGTGAGTTTTAAAAGGCATGACCAAAATGTATTGCCTCTATTACATATACAAGCAACAGTATGCTTGAAAGTAGTTTCAATCAGTGAGTAACCTAAAATATGCCTAGTTAACAACGCTTCTAAGTGCAATATTCACCTAGGTATTCGAATTTGAAACAATGAGGAAAAATGGGTAAAAAACAGCTCTAAATGCGGAAAACCGTTTTACCCGGATTTAATGCTGTTTTTTGACAACTTTCCACAATATTGCACTTAGAAATGCGGATTTTTTTTTCAGTTGGCATCAGGAGAGACAGGGCAACAACTTTTTAATTGGGTTTTGGGGGGCACGCGGGGACTGTATAAAAAGCCAATTTTTTTATTTTAATAACCATACAACCCTTTGAAACATGAATGGCATATCTGATTACTAAACGTTATTGGAAACATATTCTAATTAGAAGTATACTTCTAGAATCAACGGTTCACCAGTAAAATGCCATACCCTGTTTGCTATGCACCCTGTATAGTATGCATTCAATTGCATTTGCCAAAAATGCTAGTGAATAGCCATCAATAAAAACCGTAAGACGAAACCTTTCCCGAATATATTCGGTTATACCGCCGTGTTCTCTATGCAACTCGTCCCTCTCGTGAGCTAAAAATAGAAACACGCTTGAATGAAACAGTAATGAAACTCATCTTAATTTGAGTCTATTCACCAGACCGACAATAGTGAGGATTACAAAATACTGACGCAAAATCAGTTGCTATCCAATGTCTGACACGTCCAAATAAAGACAGCACATATATATATATATACGTCGCGATTCAAGATTTTTCTATGAAAGAGAGCTTCTCTCTCTCTCTTATGAAATCGGACATTATGTATATCGATTTCTTTTTTTCAGTCCAAGTTATTAAGAGTAGAATAGTAAGCAAAAAAGTTCAATAATGCATTGAACTGAATAAACCAGTGTTCCTCATCCTTTCTGAATCCAAGGACCAGTAAAATATCTGAGACAACTTGACGGATCACTAACTTAAAACATGAGTAGCATGATCATGCGTCCCGTATATACGGGACATATTACGCGACATTACTGTGCCTTTGTCCGTTCCGATTTCATACAATTGCCCCGTTTTTTTTTTCAACGAAGCCTATTCAAATTTGTAATATTTACTTAGAACGGTTAACAAAGATACAGTGATACCTCGATTTTCGTCGGTAATCCGTTCGAAAATAATCGGCGAAATTCGAAACCGACGATAACCGAGGCAATTATTTCTATATGAATCAATGTAAATCCAATTAATTCGTTCTAGACTATCTAAAATAATACAAAAAACACATTTTATAGAGAATAAATATAGTGTTTAATATATATATATACTAAAACTAATAAGAAATTATCATTTTTAATATTTTAAAAATGAATATAAGACTAATGTAAAGAATAAATGAAAATTTAACATGAAATTTACATTTTTGTACCTTTCTGAAGACTCTTCTAGGCGTATGGAAGACGGCGAGAAGGGGGGGAGAGAGTTGCAGATATTATTGTTTGGAAGGGAGAATCAACTTCCATAAGGACCTTAGGTATCACGGCACTATCTAGAGTCACTTCCTGGGGCACTATCCGAGTTCACTTGAATTCTAACATTCTTGAATTTTCGGCCAAAGACTTGTCCAAACTCGCACCTGCGCCGTGCCTAGTAACACTGTGCATGACAGTGCACGTTTCGAATTTTTTGAACCAGCCTCTGCTGCCCTTAAAATAAGTAAGTACATTAGCACCGTACGAAGCATTTTCTTAATCAAAGCGGCATACAACAGTTTCGCATTTTCACATATGATGGCCTCCGAAACAGAATTGCCATCTAACTGTTTTTGATTGATCCAAATTAGTAATAACTGTTCGACATCTTCAATTGCTTGCGATCTCTATTTCGTTAGCACATTCAAACCTTTCGCTACATTAGCCTTCTTTATTTGCCCTAATGGAAACCTATCGTGGATGGCGACATCCCATACATGCTTCCGATTACAGCAATCTTAATGCCACTATCGTATTTTTCAATGATTTCCTTCTTCAACTCGATCGTGTTCTTGGCCTTCTTCTTCGACGAGTTGCTGGCTCTGGAAATTTTCTTTGGTTCCATGGAATTGTTTGGCTAGATGCGCAAGGTGATGCTCACACAACGAGAAACAACGCCACACTGAGCAGGATAACGAAAATTAGCAGCGAGGTCAAGTGGGCACATCGACGAATTCCGAGGCAATCGACGAAAACGGAGACAAATTTTTCGCAGAAAAAATCGACGATAACCGAAGTCAACGAAAACTGAGGTATTACTGTAATTTTCATAACATAAATTATACAGTGATAATTATGACTAAAAAAATGTAAATACTCTTTTTCTTTTTAGATCTTACATATTTTGTCATGTTCAACGTTTTTTCAGTGAAGTGCATTTCAATACACTGCGAGTCCCAGTAGGCCTTCACTTTTCTACTGATTCATAAATTTCAACAATTTCAGCAAACACATACAATTGTTGATTTTGCAGACTTATCTCAACGGTTTTGGTGATAATTGGCAGTGTCCCGTATTTTGCAGTATTTCAGATCACAAATAAAAGTGGTCTCCAGTAATGATGATTATTTTTGTTTCCATGAAATTTACATTTTAGTTTACAACGATTTGCTGCAGTCCTTCATTTCCCGACTTTTCAGCAATTTTAGCAAATTTGTCATAATATGGATTTTTTTTTGGTTACAATTAACTTCACAATTAATATTGCGATTTAAAGTACTTTCTTTGATTACCCTAAATATTATGGTCTAATTTTTTTTATATATGAACCAATGAGAATATTATATTCTAATATCAATAAAAATATTTTTCATTCAAGAGAATTAAAATAATCAAGTCTTCCTGCGAGTCCTTCAAGTTCAATTGTACCATCGTAACGCTGGAATCACTATTGCAGTTATGAAGCACTGAATTGTGACTAAGATAGTAATAATAATTCAAGGGATAAATTACGGAAATATACAGGGTGGTTATAAAATAACTTTGTCGCTATACGAGCCCCCAAGTGGACGCAAACTTCAACTAATAATAATAAAATTCAAGATATAGATGTTTCTCTCTCGGAGTATGCACTCAAGAACGAAAAGAGAAACGAAACTCCAGCTCTCGCGGTTACGGTATGCATTGCGAAATGAATGGTGCTGTGAAAAACCATGAATGACGTGAAAACGGTGCCTCTAGCACCATAAACGCCGGCGCAGGACGCAGATCTCATTAAGGGGTTGGTGCGCTAACCATTCGGTCGGGTACTTCTTGCAGATCTGACTCAGATGTCCGAGACCGAATGATTAGTGCACAAACCCACAATCCGCTAGGTGGTTCTTGTTTCTTTGTCTGCGTTTATCATGCTACAGATACCGTTTTAACGCCGTTCATGGTTTTTTATTGCGCCTACAATGCATAAACGAGAGCGTTGCTATTTGAATTTTTCTAAATTTTCTTACTGTAATCGCGTAACTTCGAGAGATGGGTCTTTATTTGTGATCTTATTATAGAGCGCATACTCTGAAACACTCTAATTTCATTCGCATTTGTTGATTTTTGTGGCTGTAAAGGGCTGGTATACAGGCAAAGTTATTTTATGACCACCCTGTATCTATTGAACGATATCAGGAATTCCAACAAAGCCATATAGGAATCGACAAGATTTTGCATGAAAAACTGTCGAGATAAAACTGCTTCTAATGTTTGAAAGGTGATTCCTTCTAGCGGCTAGACAAAGACAACCTTCACCCAGCTAAGATTCGAACCCACAACCTCACTGCTGATAATTGATGCTCTAACGACCCAATGGTTCTTAACATATGGGTCGTGATCCAAATTTAGTTCACAGGGGCTCTTGAGATGGATCGTACAAATCTTCAAAAAGCTTTTTAAAGTTGCCGAAATGTTTATTCACAAACTCTGGCTGATAACGCTGTAAACTACGATTGCTTTTGATGTCATTAAAAATGTTAAATTTCCATTCTTGGAAATCTTCAACTGGCCAAGAATATTTTCGAGGAATTTTAGCAATTAAAAAATTTATATTAAATAAAATATCATTTCATGTTTAATAATAGAGAGATCACCAATAATTGCGTGTCCATGATCTTTATCAACAAAATCAAGCATAATGTTATCATTGGAAAACAGTGTTTTTCTTCTATGCTATCAGGATTTTTACTCAAATAGCTATAATTGCAAATTAATTTACGAATAGATTTATTATATCTGTAAGCAATCTTGACATTACAAACCATATTGAGTGGAAATAGATTTTTGTGTTTATAGAAGATATGACCCATAATAATTTTATCAAATCTTTTATCAAAGAAATTCATAACACAATATTCACTAGTAATCTCATTTACCTGTGAAGTTAGCTCAGAAATATTTTTTAAATTCAATTTAAATTTAATGAGATCAAAAACAATAAGTTTCACTATATCATTTCTTCCCCCTTGAAGAATGACCTCATTGATCCATATTTTTCCAATTTTGTCGATTTCTTTTCAATTTCTTCTAATTTTTTACGTCTTCCCATTTTGTCTAAAAAATTATATATATATATATATTTCTTTTTAGGGAGTAAAATGCGAGATTAAGAATTTTACAATTAGTTTTATGAGATTCTTATAATTTCTTATATATCTTTCTGCCATTTTTTTTCTTCTCTTTTAATGTATCGACAAAAGTAGTATAGAAATGGGCGCTCTCGTGTTCTATTATTTTCTCGGCATCTATTGCATTGCTGGAGAGGATTCATATTTTATTTAAATAATGCAAAATAGCTTTATTTACATTTGAAAAATGTAGTAAACGTTAGCTAGCCTAATTTAATCA
Source organism: Pholcus phalangioides (assembly GCF_987345545.1). Classification (NCBI taxonomy): domain Eukaryota; kingdom Metazoa; phylum Arthropoda; class Arachnida; order Araneae; family Pholcidae; genus Pholcus; species Pholcus phalangioides. The sequence continues at coordinate 30,182,736 of NW_028301600.1, read as the reverse complement.
GTTTTCGTGCTTCATTTAACTATATTATTATTTACCAGCGACTCTCCAATATATGGAATACCTGGGATTAGTTCAATTATATATTCAAATTAGTAAGAAAATATATTGATTGCTCTATTCACTATCCTGTGGATCGATTTGAAAAAAGCGATGAAATGTTATCTTAGGGAAGGAAAACAAATCGAAATAAACCAGTCGTCATTATTAAAAGTGTAAATATGCTCGTCTGTAAAAATTAAAGATATGAGTGATGATCAAAAAGAGAATTATCTGCAGTAATCATTTTCTGACCAAGGAACTGATCGTGTGATAAATTTGGTGATTTATAAAATAGAAGCATTGTTATCATTGGTGACGATTCTAACAGGATAGAAATGCGTCTTGAAGCTTCAGCGCAAGAGAAGAAGGTTCGTTGCTTTTGTACAGGGTGTTTCAAAATTCACGCGCATCATATTTTACGAATGTTTTTTTTTTAATGAATATGAACTATATTTAACAGAAAATAACAGATTAAACTTTTGAATTGAAACATTATCTTTAATAAAAGTTTAAAACAACTTTGTATTTATTATAACTGTTGAAAATGTTGACCTTTTCACGGGCATAATCACATTTGTTTCACCAGATTTCTCGGGACTTTGCAAAGTCTGCGAGAATTAATGTCTGATCATTTGATCATTTTTGTCGCACCACGGTCATTTTCTGCACACGAGGACTAATTAGACTGGAACCTACGATTTATTGCCAATTCCGAACGGCAGCCTTTCTTATACTCACCAAGAGGTTGGTATTAATGTCTGATATTGCATTAATGATGTTAGTCTTGAGTTCGCCAATCGTATGTGGATTATTACGGTGTGCCACATTTTTAAGATAGCCCGAAATTTTGGTATTGGTCCACTACAAGCCTTCATACTGTTCATGAAAAGCTCTTTCATGATGAAAAAAAATTGTCTGTTACGCTATATCACGCCGTCAGATTTGATTTTTTTCGATTCCACTGTTGATGCTAAAGTCTACGCAGACATTATTACTCAATTCATTGTACTGATAAACGGCAATGAATGGTACTCCTAGTTTCAATGGGATAGTGCTACATGTCAAAAGAAAGTTTTCATGTTTTAACTGAATTTTTTGTCGATCGCGCCATTGCGCGAGGACGTGGGTCATCTCTTTCACCTGACTTGTAATACTGGGACTTTTCTCTTTGGGCTATCTTAAAAATTTGGCATACTTCAATAATCCACATACGATTGATGAACTCATAATATCATAAATGCAATCAGGGCCTGTTTGTCATTGCTTGGCTCAGGTAGGACCCTGAGCAAGCATAAATTTAGGGCCCCCATACATGTCTATAACGTTCTTCGCAGTTATGTTATCAGAGTTGTGAATGTTGATTTTCTACAGGTGTATGTGTGTGTGCTGCCATCTATCTATCTTTTTCTATATTTTGAGGTTAAAATGGCATGACATCATGTAACAATTATGTACAAATACTATCAAAATAAATTGTTATATATATACTATGGCATTAACTTTGCACTTTCAAATACAAATACAAATACAAAAACAACGCCACAACAGGCAAAATGCCCAACGAGGTGGCTGATAAAAAGATGCCCATAAAAATATGGTTGTCATATGTTTCAAAAATACAGCAACCCAATTAAAAATGCAATTAACACAAATTACAAACAATATATACACCTGATAAAATATTATACAATGCCCATAAAGAATACTTATGGTTGTCTTATTCTAAGAATGGATAGCTTCTCGATTTACCCCAACATGTTTATCGTATTTCTTTTTAAACGTGTCAATTGTGTTACAATTTACTACCTCCGGGGGTAAGCTATTCTATTTATTAACAACCCTATTGGAGAAAAATTCCCTGCGACACCATAACCTTGCATTGTCCCTCACCAATCGATACTGGTGTCCCCTTGTAAAAGCAGTCGATTGGCGGTGTACTAAAAGTTCATGGTCCATCCTATCCATCCCATTGAAAATTTTGAACACTTCGATCATATCTCCTCGACACCTGCGTTCATCCAATGTAAACATATTCAAAAAATGAAGTCTTTCTTCATAACTCAAGCCCTGTGTGCCAATAAGGACACGCGTAGCTCTTCTCTGCACCCCTTCAACCAAGTCTATGTCCCTCTGTAGGTATGGTCTCCTCCTTTCATCAAGGTATTCAATTTCGCATTTGAAAATTCAACGACATGGCAAAATTAAATATGTGGAACAAACTCATAATTTTGGACATTTAAAATAAGCATGATGAAAATAAAAACAAACGATGCATAAAGATGCAGTGAGGATTCATTTTGTTCCAATTAGCATATATTTCCATGAAAAAAAACATTTAGATATTATTCGTGAACCAAAATTAATGAATAATTATCATCGACTATGTTAACACATCCTCATTACAAACTTATGAAAAGCATGAATTACTGCCGGGTATTTATTTAATAAGATGCAGTATCAAATTTTTGTGAGTGTGGGTCAAAAAAGTCTCTGAAATTGACTTTTTTCTTACCTGCAAAGCCCCTATTGAATTCGTTATGTTGTAAATTCGAAATAATATCACTTTCAAATAGAAGTACATACTGGAAGTTCTGTAAGTGATATGTTTTGACCCGGTACAGTTCTTGAAGTAGACTTCAATCTTTTCAAAAGGAAAAACTTCACTCACTTGTACAATTGCTTATTGGAATAATCATGGAAATTTTTAGAGCAAATCATTTTGGAATGTTGCTCTAATGTCAAAAGGTTATGCAACTTTTGTAAAATTTCAAAAGTTCAATTTTTTCTCAATTCTCCTTTTAATTGGCAAAAATTGCTCTGAAATTCTTCAACAAAATCATCATCCAAAGCATTATTTCAATGTTGCTGGAACACAGGCTTTGTGAAAGACTTCATCTGTTTTGCAATTTAAGGACGAAAATTTCTCCAAAATACTTTCATAGGCAACTTTTCTAGATATCATTTGCAATATCAATGCATCACATAATACAAAATGGCACGCTACACTAAAATTGTCCCTAGGAAAAAGATCTACAGAAGCAGTATCCCCATCACCAAGGAACCTGCTTTTAGGTGCTTTTCTTTTTCTTGTGTTATCATACAGAGGATTGAGTGTGTAGCCTCGCTACTTCCTCAAACACATCAAAATGTTCTCTGACTGTATTCTATTCTATGAAAGGGAGGTAAATCACTAAACTACAAAAGACAGAAATTTCTTTGGCCCTGAAAATTAGCGAGCCTTTGGCACGTGCCCTGTTTGCCCATGCGATAAACTGGCCCTAAAAGCAATATCGGACATTAATTCTCGTTGACTTTGTAAAGTCTCAAGCAGTCCAGTAAAATGAATGTGCCTATGTGTGCTTGAAAAATGCCAACATTTACAATATTTATTGTCAATTCTAAGTTTTCTTAAACTTTTATTAAAGGTAATGTTTCAATGCATGAGTTTAATCTGTTATAGTTATTATTAATCTGTAATAGTTCATATTTTCTATTAGAAATATATTCATAAACTATGATGTGAGCGAATTTTGAAACACCCTGTATCATAGTGGTCTAGCGTGGTCATCCGGCATATGAGAGGATGTGTGTTCGATTCTTCGCAGAGGCAGTTGAATTTTCTTTCCTGAATTCATCTTCGCATCAGTCCAGTTGTTAAAACCTTCGTATGAATAGCGGAGAGTGACATAACACACAACATCTTGAGATAAGCCACCATCTGGTGGCAGCAGAGCCGGATTTTGGTTTGATGGGGTCCGTTATATGTCCAACTCCGGCTGTACTTTGTCAACAACAAATTGTCGCTGTTTTTGTGAGTCTACACAGCAGCGACACGAAACTTCTCAATGTGTTAAAATTTCATCTTTGAGCTATTTCTCTAAAAAAAAATAGCAGTTTCAGATTTCTGAGGCTCTCTGCAGATCTCGGGGCCCTAGGCAGCAGCCTGTCGAGTCTATAGGGAAATCCGACACTGGGTGGAAGTTTTGCGAGTTATTGCCTGAGTTAGGCCTGACTTCTCGTGTATGGTCCCGCTTGGCGCATGCAAGCTCTGAGGCAGCCATCTTCAACCTGTTTCAAGCGAGCGCCATGCTGCTGCTCCTCGAAACACTAAAAGTGCTCAATGTTCGTGTCTGATTTCGTGCTCGCGAGCACTTGATCAACGTTTCAATTGAACACCCTGTAAAAATTGCATTTAAGGATTACAATTAATGCACATTTCAGGCATTACATTACAGAACTTTTCACATTTGTATGTCAAAGTTGCCATAAGAGTGCTCTTTGTTTGATGATGGGTATAGACAATGAAACTAACTCTGCTCTTTTTATCAAGGAGCTTTTACAAAACTTTTTTAGTGTAGTGTTTAAAGTTGCAGAAAAGTTCTTTTATAGAACTTGAAAAATGCATTTAATAAACGTATCGGTTACATTTGAGCGAATGTAACCAGTAGGCTTATTGGTTTTTTTTTTTCTTCAAGTTTTGGAAAAGATCTTTTATCAAACTTTTATAGAGTAATCCCGGTCTTAGTTATACTTCCTTTTTCTGTAAATTAGGCCAGGATTGCACTATAAATGTCTGATAAAAGTTCCTTTATAAAACGAAAAATGCAACCAATAGGCGTATTGGTTGTTTCTTCAAGTTGAGTAAAAGATCTTTTATCAAACTTTTATAACCTGGCCTAATAATATCAATTATAAATAAAAAGAATAGGTTCTCTCTCTCTCTCTCTCAACAATTCTATTATTGTTCATGTTTTCCAGCACGTGTGCATACGACTAATTAAATTTTTAAAAAATTTCAAGATTTTTACCATAAGAAGACTCATTCAGACATTCAAAACACGAGTTCTGTGTGCATTTTCACTGGAGAACTAGAGTATATGTATGTTTGAACACACAATTCCGACTCTTCTTCTTATTCTTCTTAGCCCAAAGTATTTTCACAAAATTTTCGATAATGTTCGGTCATCAGTTACAGAGCAGCCACACCTTTAACAGCAGCAGGTGTGGCCACAATATAAAGAGCTTCTCAAGGCCACAAGTTCGTTCATTATCACAGCTAATTTACTTTATTCGAAACATAAAGGGAACATTGAAAGAAGGTGTAAAAAAAGAATTCCTAAAATATTATTAAACATATTGCGGAAGACCTTGAAAGAACGATGTAAACAATTTGTGAGGAAATTTTCAAGCTCTCTTTCAGACATGATATAGTCGAAACTGGGTCAAACATAACAAAAGTTACGTACCAATTATGCCGATAAATTAATGGCGAAACCATGTTATTAAAACAGAGACATCAATCTACAAATATGGCTTTTGCGCATTACTACTGGATCCGACTCATACAAAAAAACTTGTGTGTTACATTTAATACGGACATACTTTTTTTTTAATAATATCCTACGCCTGCCCTGTTAAGACCAAACATATCCCGTCCATACCTTTCCTTTTAATTCTTCAGTTGAATTTTGCTTCGTAACTGATACCGATTGTTATGGGAACCACAGAAAACCAACTTTAGCCGAACACCACTATGGCGACGGTAGGGTTCGAACCCGGTCCCTTCGATGCGAGTCCGTCTCTATGACTACTCGACCACCATAGCGGCGGTTCTGACCCTGTATGAAATCAATCCCTCTAAATCATAGTTCCCAAACTTTTTTTTTGTCCCATCGCCCCCTTCTTCAGAGATTTTTTTCTCCCATCGCCCCCAACGCAATCTAACCCATGGGATCCTCTATTATACCCGTAGCTTCTACGCCCCCCTGGAACTTTCTATCGCCCTCAAGGGGTTCAAACCCCTGAGGGTTAACGCCCATGTTGGGATCACTGCTCTAAATCAGCGATTCTCAACCTATGGTCCACGACGATGGCATAGGTGGTCCGCATACAGACTTGATAAAATTATTCACACGTATAATTGGTATTAGAGAGAGAGTAATATCCATATGGGTTCAAATAAAATTATATCTTCATACTTAGGTTTACCATACATCATCGAGTAGAATGCAGGAAATGGCAATCCTAAATACGCGATATCACTAAATTTCGCTAAAAATTGCAATTTATTGCTTTTTATACAATTTGCTAATTACTGCTGAAATTGCTGAAGGGTGTGGAAATGTGTGCTGAAAGGCTTTTACAAATCGCACTAAAAAAATGTATTTCTCACGAAAAAAATATATTCACAAATCATCTGATATTCAATGGAATGATATTTCATTAAGAAAAATTAAATTCGGTTTACGGGGATCTTAAATAACAATCCGTGAAATACGGGACATCACCATCACCGTTGTCATCCAAAACATTGTCAGAGGCCCAATCCGCAATGGTAATTAAAATTCCAAAAAAAATTAAGGACAAAACGTTAAACCTGATAAATATGTGAGATGAATGTTTTTTTTTTTAAATAATTACCACAAAATACTGTATAATTTATATTATGAAAACGCTGTGTGTGTGTATAATATTCACGACTTTAATAAATATTAGAAATTCTTACGTTAAATACCGTTAAACAACCGTAAGTATCGTTGAAAAAACGAAACAAATGCGTTAAAAAAATCGGAACAACGAAAATTACAGGCATGTCCCGTTGTTCGAGACACGAGTGGACCACCAAATTGCTTCAGACATTTTACTGATCCTTGTTTTCGGAAAAGTTGAGAAAAACTGCGCTAAAAATCATTCCTCAAACAATTAACTGCTTTAAAAACTCAGTTGAATCGATCTGTTGATGAAAAATAAGTCAATTTATCAACAGACATAATTAGGCAGTGCCGTCTTAACGCATGGGCCCACCCGGGCCTCAAGAGAAGACCCCCTCACAAAAATGAGATCCGGTTGAAATTTTCGAGAGTAAGCATGTAAATTTGCCAAGCAGGACCTTAGGAAAATCGCGTGGCTCATGATAATCTTAAGACAGCCCCCTCTCCTCTATGATCATGAATACGTGGTCCTCACATCATCCTTGAATGGGTCTTTGATTTTTGACAGACCCCCCAAGACGTCTATGTCTATTTTGAAGGCCCCAGAGCCAATAAAATTTCAGATCGCGATTTTAATAAGCAGTCAAGATGCAATACTTAACCTTTCTATTAAATCCAGTTTTGCAGTCCGGTGCGATCGCGCCCCCTCTAAGCTGCCTAAATCCGCTTCTGGCCCTGTATGAATTGCTAAACCAATCTCGAAACAATCAAGAGAGTAAGATCTCAATGGGAATAAATTTTAAGAGAAAATTTTTTAATAATGTGAAAAAAAAGTTCTGTGGATGTTGGTTGAGGTATTTATTTTCCAACCAATTTATCACTTTTAATTGCTGTATCGAGAAAATAATGTGAATAAATGATTTTTCGCGCGGAAATATTTAACATATTACACTCATTATGAAATACGATCCGATGCAAGTGGGCAACGAAATCAAAAGACAATTATTATTAGCCGAGATCATAGAATAAGATTTCGCAGATCTGTTTCTTAATTGTTGTCCATCGAATTAATCTTTTCCCCAGAAATAAACTAGCATTGATTATTACAGCGTTTCTAAACCTGTGGTCTGCAGGCAGACTAGATTATTTTAATTCTAATTAAATGAAAAATGTTTTTTTATATATATATAATAAAACCTCTCGATAACGGATACCCAAAAAAAATTTCCGCTAACGGGGAGTGCCCGCAATTGGGGAGGTACGATACACAGGGGAACCTCGTTTATACGACTTTTGCATTTACACGACGTTCGGCCTCGGTAGAAATTGGTTCATTTTATTATTCATCATTAGTCACCAATTTAATGTTAAAATGTATATGCTACTATGCACAAAAGTGCTACACACGGGGGATTATGCATATTCACCAATCGTCTTGATAAAGAAAGTTTGATCAAATTTTACTACATTTTTATCACTTTTACCAACGATTATGCATAGTTCTCAAATAAAGTTGAAAAGTCTTATAAATATGGAAAATTTTTTAACCTTTCTTCTCTTCATTAAACCAATTAATCATTTTTACGTGCACATTATATATGCACTACACATATTTTGTGCAATAAAAATTGAATTAAAATAAGTGTCAAGATAAGGCTGAAGTTGGTTTTCTGTGGTTCCCAACTTCAAGGCGCAAATGCGAGCCGATCTCCCCGTTAAAAAGTCTCGCCACAGAGAGCAACAGTCCTACAACGATAAATCATTCAATCATAACACTTCTCTCATAGTTCGTAAAACTGGTGGCAGATGGCAGCAATACACATAACAAGCATTACAGAGAAACAAAAAACTTCACGTCAGGTTTCACTACACTTACACGCACATTCCCGCATGTACCGATTCGTTGGGGGTACCGCGGGGTAGCAGTAGTAGGTAGGGCCTCCAAAAAATGGCTCGGGGATCCATGATGTTCTTAAGTCAGCCACCTCGTTGGGCAATTTGCCTGTTGTGGCGTTGTATTTGTATTTGTATAAAAACATTCATGAGAACATTATCAGTATTGTAATGTTATCTTTCTTCACACGCTCAACAAACAAAAACAACAAACACACATTACCATTCAAATTCACCATCCCAGACCATAGTTGCGTTCAATTGATTTAGTGATTAATTGATGATTTATCATGTTCCAGGCCATTTTATAAGAAATTTAAACTGGTGGGGCACTAGAAAAAAAGGGCACTCACGAAGCTGAGTAAGCTCCAGTTTGTTCGTACAAATGGCATAACAGGCGAAAATTTCAAATTTTAGTAAAATTATTAATTAATAAAAATATTAATTAATAAAAATATTAATTAATAAATTATTAATTAATAAAAGTATTAATTAATAAATTATTAATTAATAAAAGTATTAATTAATAAATTATTAATTAATAAAAGTATTAATTAATAAATTATTAATTAATAAAAGTATTAACTAATGAAATTAATAAACTCATTAATTAATTATAACTCTCTCTCTCTCTGTTAATGCATAGCATATGCAAAACAGGAAGGGCGGCGATGTGCAAACTTGAAAAAAAGCATAAGAAATGATCAGAAGTTTACAGAGCGAGCTGCAATCAAAAATTACGCACAATGGGAATAATGACACATTGGCATTGATCCAAAACAATATAATAAACATGCGCAGTAGAAAATTATTGCATGTACAAAAGGATGCAAGATGACATTATATAGCACATGCAGAAAAATTATAACGTTTGATAACACAAGAAAACAATCCCAAAAGAGCACAATAAGAGATGAAGAACAAATATTCAATTTAAAAGAAAATCTGAACAAAAAGTAGACAGTAGTAATCTGAACAAAAAGTAGACAGTAGTAATCTGAACAAAAAGTAGACAGTAGTAATCTGAACAAAAAGTAGACAGTAGTAATCTGAACAAAAATCTGAAAAAAAAGTCCGAATTTGCGAATAATAAATTCTCAACATAATATTCCTGGTTATAATCATCTCAAATTTCATCTTACGTTATACAGACATATGGTCTTGATTAGTATTTTTTTTTATGGTTTGTATAGGGTTTGTTATTACTGTATGGCCCCGCTTGAGAGTGGCCATTGGCTAGCTTCATCACAAAGAGATACTGTCACCAACACATCCCCCAAAGAAAGACGCCATGCCATTCTCCCCCTTTCCCCCATCTCTCTAATTTTTACAAACATTTGAGATTCAATAGTGACGGAATCATTCTTCAAGAATTGTATACTCACATAGTGGGGTTCAGTATACACAGAAACACTCATAAAACCACAATACAGTGAAACACTCCTTAATACGACTCTCATTTATACGACTTTTACTCATTTACTTATTCATTATACACGTTTGGCTTCGGTCGCAGTTTATTCCTATACATATTAACGTTAAATATTTAATTTATTAGACGCACAATGTCAATTACACGGCGTTTTCATTGCAACTGGAATCCCAAAACTCGGTAAAAGTTTCATTTCTCTGTCAATTGGATTTCAATTTTTTTTTGTAGGTGGCAAAAGGCTTCACTGAAATTAATATTTTTACGAATATTATCGCTAGAAAAGCCATAAATTTTAATCTGATTGTAAACTTATACTTAAACATTCAGCAAGCTGATGACTCCCTTTAAAGTGGGCTCTAAAATAGTTTGTTTATTGTGAGTTTTTGAGTAATACGGAAATGCGGGGAGCCATAAACAAAATAATTTACATTTGTCGAAAGGCAACTATACTAGATGTACACAGGGCCGTCTTAAGAGAATCATGCCCCCCCCCCGGGCAAAGTGGTTTTTCTGAGGCCCTACCAGGTAAATTCTAGAAAATTTCAACCGAAATTTCATTTTTGTGAAGCCCCCTCTTCTCTTGAGGTACCCGGGTGGGCCCATCCGTTAAGACGGCACTGAATGTACAGACCATACTACTACTTCGCGTACTACATGTTCCTTCCGAGTTTTTTCCATTCTGTTAGTGCTTCGTTTCCCAGTGTTATTCCTGAAGCATTTGCAACTGGTGTGAAAAAGGTACAATATATTTTTTTGTTCGTACAAATTGTTCGTTCTTGCATTTCCAGTAGAATTTCCTTTGGTTGTGGTACCTTGCTAAGAAAAGCGTGGAATGAGCTTTTCTTAATTTCTGAAAAAAAGCCCCTCCCTCAACTTCTGTCTTGAACGTAAAATGAAAATTTCGACAACAAAATCTGGATCTATCAAAGAGTGGAACTTGTGAAGAAATTAAATATGCCGAGTTACTTTTGGAGACGGTTGCAAAAAAAAGAAAATACAATAAAAATAAATCTATAAATATAAACAGTATTCGACAAGGATGACGTCACTCTCCACTTGTCTAAGTCGCCATCTCGTGGCAGCGTCAGCTGTTGTGAGCTTGGCCTGAGTCTGGTCCGGCCGTCCATGTACGGTCCCTTTCAGTGTACACGAGCTCCAAGGAAAGATTGAGAGATTCTGTGCCTCTGTAGTCTAGTGCGTTCACCCGGAAAGTGAAAGGACGTGGGTTGGATTCCCCGCAGGGGCAGTTGAATTTTCTCTCTTTCCAAAATATATCTTCGCAACATCCAGTTGTTAAAACCTTCGTATAAACAGTATTGCTCACAGAAAATCTTACAAATGTTTTTAATTTTCTTCTCTTTTTTTTTTTGTCATTTGTAAAATAATCGTAAGAATACGGAAAAGAGAGAGAGAGGGATTAAAGTAAAGGCAAAGTCAACATTGGATTAAATTTATCAAAGAATGATATAATCTCATGACCTTTCTTTTTTTCTTCATATTCGGATAATCCGAAAGTTAAATAACTATGGGAGAATCAGGGCTAAATAAAAACTATGCCTGATTTAGTCTCTCGAAAGTCGTATATAAACGGGGTTCTCTCTCTCTCTCCACTGTATTTTCTTGATTCCCCTCCCCGGATCTGGAGACCACCCAATGCCCGAATTTAAATGGTTTTGAGCTACTACACTGATGTTTATCTATCTATATTGCTCTAAAATAGAAACCCCGGCATTTGATGAAAACCCAGTAACTTTAGATCCTTTCTACTACCAGGGTTATATAACTAAATCGTTTTCACTTTAACGAGAGCACCAAAAAAATCAATCAGTGGGTCACATAGGCGTACGCAGAATTTTCTCGAGGTGGGGGGGGGGGGAATTCAGATTTGTTTTCCTTCTGAGGGAGGGGTTTACGTTTTTTCCTGCAAAATAACACTATGATCTTGGCTCAAGAAGGGGGGTTAGAACCCCAAAACCCCTCTTTGCGTACGCCAATGAATGGTCATATCCTTTGCCTCGGCCATCCTCCATCTGTTCTTTGACTTTTTATGAGAGCAAAAGACTTATTCCAGAGAAGTCGGTCCCTGGAAAACTTATCTTTTTAGTCATAAGAAATCGGCAAAATCTTTTCGTGTGAGTTTTTTCTTCCGACTCCCTTCATATTGGTAGGGTTTGAAGTTGACTGCTTCAGGAAAACAAAAGGGCTTTGCCCCACCAGTGGTCATTTTTATCTTCACTGGTGGGACAAATAGAAAGGCTAGTGGGGCAAAATCCCCACCAGTTAACATGTAAAAAAAAAAAGGCTTGTCATGTTCACCAACACGAGAGCTTGGGATTAAACATAATCTTAGTTGAATATGATAAATTTTCGGTTTATTACCAAAAATTAATAAATTAGTTTGGAAATGAATTAGAATTTGGAAATAAAGTAGAGTTTGCCTGTTTCTACTGTCTGCTATCGAGATTGTCCGCTAACTGGTAGTGAAATGCATTAAAGCCCTATTCCACGGGACCGGGGATCAGAAAAGTGCCCGTTAACGGGGAATGTCTGTTATGGGAGGTTCCATTAAATTAGTAATATCCTTATGGGTTCAAAAGAAAATTATACCTTCATATTTAGGTGTAACCATATCTAATCGAAGATAAATACTGGAAATCGCAATAGTAAATATGAAGTAAACTGTGACCAAAAAAAGCAATTTAAGACAAATTTGCTGAAATTGCCAGAGTCTCGAGAAGACTGCAGTAAATCGCAGAAAATGAAATTATATTTCATGGAAAAAAAAACATTCATTATTACTGGAGACCACTTTCATTAGGGGTAACTGCATGGTCGGAGATACGGGGGGGGGCGTGGGGGGCAGCGTCAAAGGTGGAGTCGACTGATCTAATGTATATATGTATATATGAATTGACATCACCACCACCGTGCCCCCCAGACTTCCAAGTCTATCTCCGCCTATGGGAAACTGATCTAAAATACGGCAAAATATGGAACAATGTCAATTATCCCCAAAAATGGTGCCATATAAGCCGGTAAAATCACCAATTCTTGCTGAAATCGCTGAAAATTATGAACCAGTGAAAAAGTGAAGGACTGCTGGGACTCGCAGTGATTTGAAACTCACGGAAAAAAACGTTGAACATGACAAAATATGTAAGATATAAGATGAGTATTTATCATAGTATATAATTTACACGTTATGAAAGTTATCTTCATTCACCATTTTGAGTAAAGATTACAAATTCGAATAAGATTCGTTGAAAAAACGGGACAATTACATGAAATCGGAACGGACAAAAGCTCAGAAATGTCCCGTAAAGTACGGGACGCATGGTCACTCTACTCATTCGGTAAGATAGAGGTCCGTCGAATTCTCTCAGATATTTCATTGGTCTTTGGATTCAGAAAGGTTGCGAAACGCTGGATTGTTAGAAGATCGCGAATTTTTATGCAATAAAACTGGATAGTCTCCAAAAAATTTACCGAGTACATATCTACGGCGCCATCTCGTGATAGAATTTACAAAATGCTCTTCGTATGACGGAAAAGAAAAGCAATGATGACCACGCGAATTATAATACAGTGAAACCTGGATATAACGATACTCTGCAGACCAAGAAAAAAATATCGTTGTAGAGGTTATCGTTATATCGAAAGATATGCATCGTTCATGCATCGCCAAATTTATGCTATTGTTTGTATCTCTCCTCAATTGGCGTTGTCAGTTCAAATACGTTTTAAGTATTTATTCGTGGCAAAAAATCAGTGGCTTAGTTACAGGGGGACTTAGCGGGCTATAGCCCAGAGCAGCAAGTTAAGAGGGGCTGCAAATTTGAGGAATGAGTAGCCAAGAAAATTAGTAGATTGGGAGAAGGGCGGCAAAATTTGAAAAACCTCAACATAAATCAGGGCCGTAGTGTGCCTTCTCGGGGCAGACGTTTCCTTTGGGTTCCTCTTGAAAGGCTTATTATTAGGCAAAACAACATAAACTTTTGTAGGGGCCCTATTCGGTTCGGGGAACCATGGGTAGTGCCCCGGTTGACCGAGCCTAGTTACGGCCCTGACATGAAACCGTATCTGCCCAGACATCAAGGGACTAGGTCAGTGAGTTTCAAAAGAATGACCTAGAAAGTTTGCAAGCACGTGAGTGAGCAAAAAGGTAAAGGTAACTTAGAGCGTGAGAAAGCATGCGAATGAGTAAAAGAGTGACCTACAGAGCAAGGAATCGAGCCAGTGGGTGACCTAGAGCATGTGCAAGCATGTGAATGACAAAGAAAGGAACCTAGAGCACGTGTAAACGTGTAAATGATCAAAAGAGTGACCTATAAAACCTATAAAGCAAGGAACCATGTCAGTGAGCGACCAAAAGAGTGACCTAGAGCGTGTGCAAGCATGTGAATGACCAGAAGAATGAACCTAGAACATGTGAACGTGTAAATGATCAAATGAGTGACCTTTAAAGGAACCATGTCAGTGAACGAACAAAAGAGTGACCTATAAAGGAACCATGTCAGTGAACGACCAAAAGAGTGACCTAGATCGTGTGCAAGTATGTGAGTGACCAAAACAGTGTGCAAGAATGCGAGTGACCAGGACTGGTCCTGGACATTTTCCAAGTGTAAGCGAATAATATTTTGGTTATAAAAAATCGCCCCTCCCATCATTTGGCACATTCTGTGACCGCGTGGTTCACAGAATTAAAGCTTCAGCCCTGAGAGTGACCTAGAGCGTGTGTAAGTATGTAAGTGACCAAAACAGTGTGCAAGCATGTGAGTGATCAAAAGAGTGACTTAGAGACACGGGTGTTTTTGCAGGAGTTGGGGGAGGCCAAGCGGGTTATAGCACAAGCAAGCGAATTCGAGGAAAGAGTAATCAAGAAAATTAGACTAGAATTGGAGAAGGGCGGCAAAAACTATAAATGCGCCTCTACAAAAAATTCTAATTGATTAATTGATGAATAAAGTTCAATTAGTTGTTATAAATAACCTGTAAAGTAGTGTACCGTATAACGCTTGTGTGTACTACACAGAAAGTAGCATCACCGTAACTTGAAGAATATCGATGTATCGAGAGGTGTTTAACATTAGACTATAGGCAATTCCAAACAAGATTTGAAAAAATGTTGTTGTAAAGGGGTTTATTTCTCTCTCTCTCTCTCTCTCTCTTGTTATATCGAGTATGGGTGTAGCGAGATTTCACTGCAATTAAGAAATCTAGTAAAAAATTAATTAAGAAAACACATGAATTTCTCTCGATTTCTCGAACTCTTTCCCATCTCGTAACTCCAGCGCAATTTTATTTACCTTCCCCGCACCCCCTTGAATAATATCGTGTTTATTTGTTAGCAAATTTAGTTCTTTACAATTAATTTTTTACATTAATTATCTGATAATTAATATAAATTCTAAACTTAAGAGATTATTGCAAAATTAATTTATTGAAGAAAAAATACACACGGGTAAAAACTAAAGTTGCACATGTCAATTTTTTACAAATTAATTTGTTATTGTTTTTTTCATAACAATATGTTGAAGTTTTTCTTTGAAAGGGAAGAAACACATTCAAGAGATTTTTCGTTTTCGTTTTCATTAGCAAAAGAGATAAGAAGCAATGCTGTACAAATCTATTGTTCAAAATTCCCGGGGAATGTCAAAATTTTGACCGGGTATTTTGACCCCTTTGCAACGATATTTTTTCCAAATCTTGTTTGGAATTGCCTAGACTGGAATAGTCTAATGTTAAACACCTCTCGAGATATATCGATATCTTTTACTACGATAAAACCCGTCTCTTTAACGATATTTTTTATTTTCCAACCACACATGCCTGACTCTAGAATGTAAAATATTAATTCAGACATGTATTATTTCAAGTCGAGCATGTAAATTTTTCTAGATTTGTCGAGCCCTGAACCTACCCAAGGTACTTCGGTCGTAAATGATAGAAGTGTTTGCAAAGCGGTCTTCTCTAGTTTTGGAAATGGTTCCAACTAAGCGCACCAGAATTTTTGTAAATCAAAATTTTTTGAAATTGCAAATTCAAATAGTTTATTATTACTATACAAATACAGCAATATAAGAAAAGAGAAGGGAAAAAATTGCTAAAAGGCAGAGAAAGATGGCCTATTCTGGGAAATGTTAGTTATATTAGTATGGACGAAAGGGCAATAAAATAATAGTTATGAAATTTCATCAAAATTGATCTACTTCACGAAAGAGATTTATTATCGAGAGAAATTAATCTGTTGTCTTAATTTTTTTTACTAGATTTTTTTTAAATGCAGTGAAATCTCGCTACAACCATACTCGATATAACGGTAAACCCCTTTAGAACGATATTTTTTCAAATCTTGTTTGGAATTGCCTATAGTCTAATGTTAAACATCTCTCGATACATCGATATCCTTTAACACGATAAACCCGTCTTTAACGATATTTTTTAGGATATTATATATATTATTACGAGAGAAAGACCGCTCTCTCTCTCTCTCTCTCTACACAAAGATATATTTTATATTTCACTCAAAATGACCTTCAATATATTTTTAAATAATAAAAACTGGTGAGAAATTTAAAAATATATTGAAGGTCATTTTGACCAGTTTTTGTTATTTCGAGTGTCTAATAGCGTTGGTATTTAGCACTATCCACCCTGTGAAAATGTTAATGAAGTTGCGGTGAGATTTTAATGAAAGGGAAAAAAATTAAAATACAGGGTGATTCAAAAATAATCATCGGGTTTTAAAAAAATATATAAATTGTACTGTTTTAATAGTAAATGGGGAATGAAGAAGTAAAAGATAAATTTTTATTCCCACGCATTCAATATTGCAAAAGTGTTTTTTGTTTTGGAATATGGGCCATCTTCATCGTTTGGTTCAGTGTTTATTCAGAAATTATGGAGCACAGCCTCTGTCCCATCAGAGGAGCCCTTGAGGTATCCTGATCTTTTACTGTTTGTGACTTTTTCCTTTGGGGTTTCATTAAAGACGCTGTGTACGTGCCTCCACAGCCAGCCACTTTGAATGAGCTCAAGAACCGAATTACCACCGCTTTTACAAACATCAATAGGCTACTGACATGCTGTATCGGAGATGAATTGGACCACCGTGTATATGCGTGCGTATAACGAAAGGAGGACACATAGAACACTTATAAACAGTGGAGAAAAAGCTTGAAATGTGTGTGTCTCTGCTGCTTACGAGATATTACTCATCTTGCTATCTGTAATACTTTTTGAAACATATTACTTTGAAATCCGATGATTATTTTTGAATCACATATGCAAATTCCACTTCCCCCACCTCCTAACGCATATTGGTAGGATCAGAAACGTACGCGGGAGAGGTGGCATGGGGGCTCGTGCGCCTCCCCCCCAAGACGAAAAACAAATGTTTTTTAATGTAAAAAACATTTTTTAAAAAATTTAAATTTCGAAAGAAAATATCTTTATATGTGTTATTATAATCGATTTCTGTTCATTTCAATGCTATTTCAAAGGTAAGAACTCAAAATTTCTCTTTAAGAAATTTATTGCGACCCACCCTTTAAGCCATATATGGTAAACCCTTGACCCGCGGACCAAATGTGGCCCTGAAGGTTATCTGATATGGTTTGCCGCCTCAAACTAAATTTTGTAAAAAGTGAACTAAGCGGCACATTTACGGATTGCTTAAATGACCCATGGCACAATTCCAGAGCATTTAAGTGGCCTCTGGCACATTTTCAGATGACTGAAGTAGGCCCGTGGCACATTCAAAGATCCCTTAAGTAACCCGCGACACAGTTCCAGAACACTTAAACGATCCGTGGCACATTTAAAGATCCCTTGAGTGACATGTGCCATAATTTTAGAGCACTCACGCGGCCCCCAGTGCGGTTCTAGATCATTCAAGTTACTCGCGGGACATTCCCAGATTACTTAAGTGATCCGTGGCATAATTACGGATCACTTGAGTGATGCGTTGCACAGTTCCAGAACACTTAAGCGGCCCGGACACATTTCCTGAGCACTTGAAGGATCCGTGAAACATTTAGAAATCGCTGAAGTGGATCTGTAAGGGATCATCATTAGGGAGAATGTTAGTTCATGTGCCCACAAACTAGCGAAAGATTTTTCTCGTTTTTGGCGCACCGAGTAAGATGCCATTTAAGAATATTTCATATTTTCATAAAGGGGGGGTTGATGACGTAAGCATGATCCAAATCCCCCCCCCCCTTGTCATCAAAAGTCAGCAAATCGGAAACCCCTTCCCCCCATCGATGCTGACGTAATACTTGAATGACCCCTAAGTGATCCACGGTTCATTTATAAATCGTTTGAATGACTTGCTGCACATTTACAGACCAATTAACTGTGTGGCCGTCGACACGTTTTGAAATCAATGAAGTGGCCCACACTCTGCAAAAGGTTGTGAGCACTCTTGCCATACTACATGTAAAAACAAGAGGAATCTCTCTACAAAAAAAAGATGGTTGGCACAGGAATGAAAAAACATTGCATTGTCAGTTAACGAACCCTTTATAGCAAAGATCATTTTAAGAACAATGATTATATTTTACCCTCTTGTTTTATTTCCGAGTTATCGTCGTGTGGGAAGGAAAGAAGACCACTAGAAAAAATTGACAAAATGCCAACATAGATGTTACATTTAGTTACAAGATGGCGCCACTAAATTCTTATTTGATGCTCGTATACATGTATAGCTATTATAATAGAATTTACGAAACTGAACCCATCTAATAGTTTAGGCATGAACTTATTCGACTAAAGTGCATCTTTTTTCCTACAAAGATGAAAAATATTATTGAAAATCAATGTGTATTTGTCAACAACGTCGGAAATCGAGAAAAAAGATGGTTTGCTAAAGCAGCGAAAGCAATGTCAGCGCGGACAGCTAAGAATGGATTCTCTGATCTGCGGCCAATTTTTCAATTATTTCGAAATGAGAGCCCAGCTGTGCTTGTTGTTTCCGTGACAATGGATAAAAAATTACATGATAGAAGATGTAAAACGTCTATTCTTGTTATGTGTCTGTAGCTTGTGTCAAACGGCAAAACTTTTATTTTACGTAGCGCCAGCATTTCATGGCGTGTACCTTTTTGAGCGTAGTTCAGTTATTAATACAGTTAAAACAACAACATGCAAAAAAGAGGTACGTATTTTATCCGTTAATGTTACTAACACGTGTGCATGTTAACAGTATTGTCAGGGATGATACGGAATAAAAAACCCTAGTCCTTAAATACGAAATATGCGATGGCGCCTAGGCATCACTCGCCAGCGTGCGCGCTCTTCTCAATCACTATTTAAAATGGTGTAAAAAAAATAAATTTTATTTCAATTTCTTTTTTTAATTCATGCGATATTGTTTTATTCTTGTGAAATTGATAGAAATAATCAGATACCACTTCTTCACTTTATCGTCCACCCACTTTTTTCTAGTTTCTGTTTCAAATTATGTTTGGTTTCGATTATTTAATGCGTAGAGTCAAGGAACGCCATAGAAACACTTTAATGCTGGATATGTTTTTATCGATGTTTGATTTAGTTCTTGCGGCATCATGACAGATAGGTTGGGCTGATATCATGAGTTCGAGATGGAGGTTACCCCCTCCTCACATCTTATAGCAGGGCATAGGCTGGAATGTTTGTTGAGCTCCAGATAGAGGCGCTTAAATAAAGAAAACATTGAGGGAGCTGAAAGTTGCCAGTTTTTCCGTTTACAGGGCCAGACCGTTAACGGAGGCAGGTGCGAAGGTTTGTACAAAATGTTAGTAAGGGCCGTGAAACTGAATCTTAATTATTACATTCATTACGTATTCATTTAACTATAACTGCTTTAAAAAGTCAATTCTGTTGATGAAAAATGTGTCGATTTATTAACAGACACAAATAGGCAGTGCCGTCTTAACGCATGGTCCCGGGCACTGGAAGGGCCCCTCACAAAAATGATATCTGGTTAAAATTTTCGCATGAGTAAGCATGTGAATTTACCACGTAGGCCCTTAGAAGCATCACTTGGCTCGGAGGCCCATGATAATCTGAAGACGGCCCTACATATAGAGGCCTATGATCATGAATCTCACATCATCCTTGAATGGGTCTTTGATTTTTGACAAGCCAAAAAACATTATCTGGGCTCGGTTCCCCACCTGACTTGGTGCCAGCCACCAAAATTCAAAAATACATTTCCATGTTTTGACATCATTTTACTTTACATGTCTCGTTAACATCAGGCTGCTTATCCACCCAAACTACCCAGTGAGCCTATGCGTTGACGACTTTGCACTCTGGAACCTCCTCGGAAAGGTTCTTCGACGGACCCGAATCTTTTAGAAGGTCCCCTAAATTGATTTTCCATGAATGTACAGAGCAAAAAGTAGTTAATATCTCTGGGCGTAATCCCTACATATCTTTCGTGGGTGGGTGGGGGGGGGGGGGGTGGAAGCGGTATGCTTATAAACATTAAAAAGTCGGCCGCAAAACTCTTTACTCACCGACTGAGCCCGGCTCTGCCCGTACATACGGGACTGAAGTCCTTATGCAGGAGGGAAGTGGTGCTTAAATTCATTAATTATTTGAGGGCGGCCTCATCCCCTCCCCCCCCCCCATTAATAATAAGTCCCTCGTACAATCAGCCCTCTCGTAAAATTTATTGAGGGAGTATGAACAGCCTCAGCCCCCAGATCCTGGGGCCTATGGTGGGCCCCCTATGTAGTGAATTCATGGTGCGAAAAAACAAAAAAATGAGAATCGTCTCTCGTCTCGTCAACCTCACCCTTGTGGGGGGGGGGGGGCATAGTTACCATGGTTTTTGATCCCTGACCATGCAATACCTCAGATATATCTCGTGGCCATGTTCCCTATATCCTACAGCAGGGCCCTAAGCCAGACTTTTAACGGGCCATTCTACAGTGAATATTTTATAGTATAAATAAAACAAAATGTGATAAGAATTGCCGCCCCCCCCCCCCCATTCTTGTGAGAGCCATGCTCGCGGCTCATCCTTTCGATTCGAAATCCCTGGATAAGCTTATGGCAATGCGAATAAGACGCTTGAATCACGATGAAAGTACTTGCAAAGTATTTCGGGGGGGGGGGGGGGATTTTTTTTGAGTGTCAATCTTTCAAGTGAATTTCAATCATTCGCTTTCCTTAAAAAAAACAAATTAATCCAGGTCACTTTTACCAAACGCGGGTTCCGGTGCGAAAATGATAGCGGTGTACGGGAAACAATTTTGGGGCCCCAAAAAAGTTTAGAACACCTTTTATATATTTCGTGAGGGGAAAAAGAATTGGCACCCGAAAATCCATACATTATTACAGAATATAAAGTGGAATACTGAAAAATGATTTTGATCAAATGAATACTGAAAAATATTCTTACAAAACAAAATTTAAACACACAATCAAATGTAAATTAACACAAAAATTGATGAAATATCATAACTGAGGATAATTTCAAATTGATGAAAGAAACAATTCAACAGCTAACGAAAATTTAGAATTGATGCATTGAAAACAAGAAAAATGATTGAAATAAATAATTCCAGCATCCATGAAAATTCAGAATTGATGAAGGAAATGATTTCACAATTGATGAAGGAAATGATTTCACAATTGATGAAAATTCAGAATTAATGAAAAAGTAATCTAAGATTGATGAAAATTCAGAATTAATGAAAAAGTAATCCAAGATTGATGAAAATTCGGAATTAATGAAAGAAGCAATTTTTAAATTGGTGAAAGCCTTCAATAATTTGGGTCCAATGTTTGGTTCATTCAAGGCTCTGCATCCCTTTGGCTCACAACTAGAAAAAAAAATGTTTTTAGTTACCTGGGACGAACAATCAAGTTTTGTGCCCCCACCCATTGGCGGATAGAAGGGGAAGGGAACAGTCCTCTCCGTGCAGTTAAAAAAATGGGGGAAAAAATGTATTGCGGGCAGAGATACACACTCGCATAGGCGGAGATAGGCTTGGAAGTCTGAGGGGGCACGTTCATTATTGCTGGGGGGCGCGATGATGATGTCAATGCATATATACATTAGATCAGTCGACTCCACCTTTGACGCTGGGGGGCATTGCCCCCCCCCCCGTATCTCCACCCATGGATGAAAGCAGATTGTCTTACTAGCGATTCTGGACGGACGCATACACATCTGGAGAGAGTGGGGAACACACGAAATAACCCTTCCAACATCATCGAAAGGGACCGGTTTGAAAGTGGCGGTGTTCTTGTTTGGGTAGGTATTATGCTTGGTACCCATACATCTTCCAAGGTGGTGCAGCCACTGGTGCCCGCTATTGTACAGAGGTTCTCCTTCCTCACATGCGTCTTTTTAGAGGTACTATGGGTCCTCAGTTCCTCTTCATGGACGACAACGCTACACCTTATACAGTTGCTGTCAATGCATCGATTGGCTGGTCTCCGGATCTAAATCCAATCGATCACGTGCAGGACACTCTAAGGAGACGCTTGGTAGCAACGTCAACAGCCGCCAGCAACGATTCCGGAGCTGCGATTGGCGCTACAACAGGAACGGGCAGCAATGCTTCAATAGCTCATTGACAACCTTGTACTCAACATGGGCAGACGATGTAAATCCCGCATAGCAGTCAGGGTGATCATATCCCCTACTAAAGACTGGATTTTCCTTTCCAGTCACTTGTCACAGACATTTCGGTCTTCTGCACAATTGTGCGTGAAGCTAATTTTTCAATAAAGTTCCTTTTTATCCTTCGGATTTCTTTTTTGGGAATTTTTGTTTACTTTTCCCATGTTCTTACGTCTTGGGGATCTCATGGTATTTTTTGTGTCGATTTGGAACAGTTTTGCACAACGTTACATTAGATAAAATTTCTTGTCCTTAATTTTTGCACATCAGCGTAATACTTTAAGATCCCAAGACGTAAGAACATGGGAAAAGTAAAAAACACTTAAAAAAAATAAATCCAAAGGATAAAAAGGTGAAAAATTCGCTTCAAGCACAATTGGACAGAGAACCAAAACGTCCATGCGACAAGGTAACTGGCAAGGAAAATCCAGCCTTTAGTAGGGGATATGGTCATGCTGATCAGGGACGCCGGAACATATATGCTCATGTTGCTAAAGCAACACCAAGCACCATTCAAATATAGCTCATTCTCCCCCAGTTTGGGCGATTTACCAAAAACGGGACATTTTTGTTGAATATGTGACGTATGGTCTTAACACATTATGTTCATTACTCGAGCAATACCAAACATTTTTGACTTCCAGTTTGTCAACCTTGTACTAAGTCAGCGTCAGTCCCTGACGCTGACTTAGTACAAGGTTTTCAACAAGCTGTTGAGACATTGCTGAAAATCAGACAACAGCCAACACCATTCGTGATGTCACTGAAGATCATCTCACATACAGCCATTGGATATAGCAGGCCGACGCATGCGCCATCTTTACCCGTTTTTGTAGTATATCCAATGGCTATAGGTGAGATGACCCTCTTAAGTGACGTCACGAGCTTCGCACAGAGGCCTTCTGCCATAGATGGTATTGCAACGGCACACTGCTCCTCTATCGTACAATCTTGGACCACCATTGCCATTTTGAAACTGCGTATGCTATGAGTTGATATGAAATGAATATCATCTGGATCATGCTCTGTCATCTACACATGGCCGTCTTAAGATCATCATGGGCCCCGGGCCAAGTGATTTTTCTGAGGCCCTCTACCTGGAAAATTCCCAAAAAATTCAACTACTTCTTATTTTTGTGAGGCCCTATTATCTTGAGACACCCGGGCCATGTCCGGGTGAGCTTATGCGTTAAGATGGCACTACGTCTACACCGGTGTGCAAAAATTAAGGATGAGAGTTTTTCTAAAGTAACGTTGTGTAAAAGTGTTCCAAATCGACACAAATAATACCATAAGACCCCCCCCCCCAAGACATAAGAACATGGCCAAACTTAACAAAACTTTTCAAAAAAGAAATTCAAAGGATAAAAGGAACATTATTGAAAAATTAACTTCAAGCACAATTGGACAGAAGACCAAAACGTCCATGTGACAAGTGACTGGCAAGGAAAATCCAGCATTTAGTAGGGCAAAATTTCAAGTTTTTGACCAATTCCCACCCTCACACTGCACGAAGACCACCCTAAAAACAATCAGCTTTACCTTCCCAGATGGAATATCTGTCTATGTTACTTAAGGGTGAAGAAAATGTCCCTTTTTAATGATGACTTTCATTGCAGCTCATTAAAGTTGGAAAAAACAACATAGATCTTTGTTTGGCCGAACACTTCAAGTATAGTTTTCGTACTTAGCCAATGTAATAATCAATACAGAATTAATGGAAATAAAATAAGCAATTGCATATATATAAATGCAAGGTGTCTGAATACTAAATTTACTGCTTTAATCTCACAAACATTACTAGTGTAAAAGAAATTCAATTGTTATTATCAGCATTGATAGCATACCATCTCCTGTTATTAATTCTCTCTTCATCTATGCAACTAATGACCGTATTGTGTAATATATATATACACTCATTGCCATAAAAATTTGCGCACCAAGAAATAATTGTGGGATCGAAACGAAAGTTGGCCTGAAGGTACATGTCGGGCAGATATGCAAATGATTAGAAATGCAGCGTGATTGCGCATTGCGTAATGCCACTAGACGGCGTTGAACTTCGTTCTCCTTGGAGTATAAAACAGGTAAGCAGAGCTTGCTGGAGTGTATTTAATCGTTTGCAAAGGAAATGCTGAGGTAGACATGCCGTTACGCTGCCGTCGAAGACCATATGAGCAGTTGTCAGAGTTCGATAGGGGAAGAATCATCGGGATGATGGAAGCTGGGTGGTCAGCTCGGCATGTAGCTCGTCAACTAGGCCGTTCTGATTTTACTGTGAGGAGGTGTTGGGACCAGTGGACAGAAGAGACGTCATTTACACGGCGACCAGGTTCAGGACGCCCTCGACAGACCAGTCGTCGAGAAGACCGTCACATCATCCGAAACGCACGCGTAGAGCCAACTGCCTCATTGGCCGCTATCCAGACACAGGCAGCAGCTTCACTACGGGCCCCTGTGTCTTCCCGAACCATCGCAAGGCGCCTGGCTGAAGGACATCTGGTATCGCGGCGCCCATTACGCGTGCTGCCAATGACACCCACCCACCAACGCCTCCGTTTGGAGTGGTGTCGAGCACGACGGGATTGGACTGCAACGGAATGGAACCAGGTCGTCTTCAGCGACGAATCGAGATTCAACTTGAGCAGTGATGACAATCGTGTTCGTGTGTGGAGGCCCCGTGGTGAACGCTTCAATCCTGCCTTCGCTTTACAGCGACACACCGCTCCCACAGCTGGTGTCATGGTATGGGGTGCCATTGCTTACGATACACGGTCACCTCTAATATTGATCCATGGCACAATGACAGCCCAGCTGTACGTCCATAACATCCTTCAGCCACATGTGTTGCCACTCATGGCAGGGCTCCCAGGAGCCATTTTTCAAGAAGACAATGTTAGGTCACACACAGCAAGGATGTCACAAGACTGCCACCGCCACATTACCACCCTTCCCTGGCCTGCTCTATCCCCAGATTTGTCACCAATCGAGCATATCTGGGATCATTTGGGACGGCAAGTTGGACACCCTACGAGGTTGGTCGAACTAGAGGCGCATTTACAGCAACTGTGGAACGAGATGTCTCAGGACATCATACGGAACTTGTATGCCTCAATGCCCGCTCGTATCGCATCGTGCATTCGCGCTAGAGGGGGTCCAACAGAGTACTAAAACTTCTGTTCATCTGTACTTTTTTTCTGCAATAAATGATCCTTTTTCTTGGATTTTCTAATCACTTACTTATATCAACGTAGTACTTACAGGTGTAAAATTTCGTTTCATTTTGACGACTTCTTCTGGGTGCGCAAATTTTTATGGCAATGAGTGTATATATATGTGCGCAGAGTGAATCCAACCTATTCTGCCAAACAAAAGGGGTGATAGACAAGCCCAATTGGATCATCAAACATCCCGCCAACCCTGTCTTATCTCAAACCGTTTTCGAGTTATGGTGGATAGTCAATTATGGAAAACAAATGTGTCAAGCCTGAAAAAACCGGAATTAATGAGATTTCTGAAAGACCTATATGCAAACTGAGCACACATTTGGAATGACCAAAAAAATGCTGTACAGTGACACTAATTTTATTGAAATATTTGGTTTTAATAGCAAGCTACAAGAGCTGAGAGATTTTCAAAGTTCAAAATTTTTAATCACCAATTCTGCAAACACCCTTCTAGCTGCATTTGGTCAAATTTTCCAAAAACCACCAGCTTACAAAAGAGCATACACTAAACCATATCGGTTTTCTGGTTAAGTAGAAATTTAGTCTTTTGTTTGCAATGCATCACTGAAATCAGTGTTTGTCGAAGTAGATATTCGACGGAAATTCCAAATTGTCGGTTACAGATTTTGGCGGCAATTTTATTTTGCACACAAAATCCTGTAGGGTGGCACTGCTTCTATCTACAGTATATCCATATTTAATGGTGAGCTAAAAGTGCTGAGAGATTAGTGGAGTGAAAAATCGTATTATCACAAAAACTTAATATTACTTCAATGAATGCAGATTACAAATGCAAATACAAAGCCACAACAGGCAAAATGTCCAATGAGGTGGCTGAGAAAAAGATTCCCAAAACAAATATGGATATTATATATTTTCAAAATACAGCAACCCAATTAAAAATGCAATCACAAAAACTGAAAATTATATATACATGATAAACCGACTTAAACTTGGTTGAAAGGATGCAGAGAAGAGCTACGCATGTCCTTGTAGGCACACAGGTCTTGAGCTATGAAAAGAGACTTCATTTTTTGAAGATGTTTACAATGGAAGAACGCAGGTGTTGGGGATATGATCAAAGTGTTCAAAATTTTCAATGGGATGAATAGGATGGACAATGAATTATTAATACACCATTAATTGACCACTTGAACAAAGGGACACCAGTACCGATTGGTGAGGAACAATTCTAGGTTTTGGTTTCACAGGGAATTATTCTCTAATAGGATTGTTAATAAATGGAATAGCTTACCACCAGGGGAGAGGAGCAGTAAATTCTAACACAATTGAAACATTTAAAAAGAAATATGATAAACATGTTGGGGTAAATCGAGAAGCTATCCATTCTTAGATGAGACAACCATAAATATTTTTATGGGCATTGTATGATATATTTTATCATGTATATATAGTTTATATTATTACATTTGTAATTTGCTGTATTTTTTAAATATATGACATCCATATTTGTTATGGGCATCTTTTTCTTGGCCACCTCATTGAGCATTTTGCCTGCTGTGGCTTTGTATTTGTATTTAAAATACTAGACAATGCACATAAAAAATATTTATGTTGTCTTATTCTAAGTATGCATAGCTTCTCAATCGGTGCTCATAAGACAGGTCTGCCACAACCTAGAATTGTCCCTTACCAATCAATACTGGTGTCCCCTTGTCGAAGCAGTTGATTGACGGCATATTCATGATTCATGGTCCATCCCGTTGAAAATTTTGACCACTTCGATCACATCCTGACACCTGCGTTCATCCAATGTGTAAACATCTTCAAAAAATAAAGTCTCTCTTCATAACTCAAGCCCTGTGTGCTAACAAGGACACGCATAGCTCTTCTCTGCACCCCTTCAACCAAGTCTATGTCCCTCTGTAGGTATGGTATTCAAAACCTTACAGCATACTCCAGTCCAGGACGAACTAAGCCATGGAAAACAGAAGAATGACTTTAGGAGAACGCAGGGAGTCCTTTTTGAAAATTAAACCAAGCATTCTATTCAATTTTCTGACCACGTCTGAACAATATTCAGAAAACCTAAGTCACTTGAAAAAATCATTGAAAACCCTACACATACCTATGTTGCTCTTCACCCTAGACCCTCAAAAGGGTCCAACTGTGCACTTACATCCATTATTGGCGTACCTGAAAAATGATTTTGGGTCAGAACCAATGTTATCTGCCAACCTAGATTCAACTTCATTTTTACTATCCCTTATTGCTTTCTTCAACATCAGTAACAATGACAGGTTTATTATCAGTAAACAATGACAGGTCACCTCATCCACTTTAATACTCTTTAAATGCTTTCTTCTTTTCAAGATAAAGATTATGCATGCTATCCATGAACCAGAAGGGGCACGATGTACAAACATGCTTTTTACAAACAAAGGGTAAGATGTCGTGCAAAACAGAAGACAGCTTCGTACTAAATTCTTCCAATTGACTTATCACCCCAACTGATTCCAACAGGTCCTTGAAAACTGCCACTAAGATTTCTCTGAAAACATCAAAGTTGGTTCTCCGAAAAAAGGAACCATTCTTTTGTTATCAACCTTACCTGAAGAAACGTTACAGAGAAAACTAACGACACAATGATCATAGAAAGAGAACTCGTCATCCACCAAAATGTGTTCAACAAGATCCTCGGAACTAGTGTGAGAAGTAAATCCAAACCAGCAGTACCCTAAGTGGCTTCTGATACATGCTGATACAAAAAGTTATCTATCACCAACTTAAAATGTCTCTTTCATATTGATCTCTAGCTGAAAGGTTCTCCCAATCAATACCGGGGTGATTGAAATGTGACAACTCTCTTATCTTACACATGTAGGAAATTTCATTATGAAGTTTGGCGATGTAGCTTGGATCCCTGTTCAGTGGATTATAACAAACCCCTGCAATAAGTTTATGATGCCCTTTGTTTTCAAGCTCAACCCATAGTTTCATAATAATTTGATAATTTGACCATAATTTTGCATAATAATAACCCTTTCAAAAAGGGTCCCAAGGAAAAGTCTGCCCCGGAGCCCTGAAAAGGCGCATACCAGACATGTTAATAAAAAGTAAGAACTGTTTAATGCTATAAGAATGCCTTTTGGTATCAACTACAAACTCATTTTCAAAAAATAAATAAAAATTATACGTGTTTTCAAAAAATAGATTCTCTAAACTGTTGTTGTTCGTGGAGATTGCTGCCACAACAACAGGTGGCTCTGATATACCCAGGCAATCTAAAACCCTAACTCTCTCTCACAACACTCCGATTTCTAACCTTGCCATATCCAAACACTCCTTACACTTGTAACTATCAGATACTATCCCCCTAGATCAGGGAACCTCCCATCGCAAACCCTACACAACATTAATCAAGTCGAGGCATACTAACACGATTGCTCAAAACTAGCTAACAACACTTAAAAATAGAAGAGTGAGAAACGTTAACAGGAAATAAAATAACCTAAAAAATGCATTACAATGCAAAATATATGTAAAAGATTGTATGAAAAAATTAAGTAAAATAAAATGCTCAACACTTAATCACGAAAAACAAATGCATGTACATAAAGAATACAACACACCCCCTAAAAAGTATTAAGATACAAAATACAATTTATATCATAGGCGCTGGAACCTAGGGGCTGAGACCATTTGAGCCCCCCCCCCAATAAATTTTGCAATCTACGCCTATCTAAATTTTTCGCGCCTAAGTCCCGTACATACGGAACGACCAGCAACTTTCAGCTCTCTTGATGTTTTATTTATGTCAGTGCCTCTGATGTATACTTATTAGTATTAGATAACTATCTATTCACTAACATTAAACAATTATGCCCAAATGAAAATAACAACTCAGAAAAAAGTATACACTGTTCGCTAAAGCTAACACCCAAAAAAACCCACAAAATTATATCAAAGAAGTGGGAAAAACACCAAAATGGTGGGGACAAAGAACCAGATATTCCTCCTATACAAGCACATGGGCAAAGAAACTGACTATAGACAAAGAAACAGTGGACAAAAACCTGTCGAAAGTATGATGGAAATGAAATGAGCAAGAAAAAGGTTTAAATCAATGAAAATTAAAAAAGATGAGAGTAATTAAAAAAACACTTCTCACAAATCCAACAATGGTGGTCCTTCTAAACATCCAGTGGCAAAATCAAACTAAAGAGAATAATCAAACACACAAGAAAACACAGCAGAGTTTGATCCCAAAAAATAAAGAAATAAACATGCTAAATAAAACTCACAAGAATGGAGAAAAACACAAAATAGCACACCGACATCACAGGTAATTCCTTAGCAATGGTCTCGGCTAAAACTAATGCAGTGATTGATGTATTGCAAACAAACGACTAAATTTCTCCTGAACTAGATGACCAATTTGGTTTATTCTAGGCTCTTTCCAAAGCTGGTGGAATGGACAAGTTTTTGGCAAATTTGACTGATTGTAGCTAGAAGGGTGTTTGCAGAATTGGCAATTACAAATTCTGGCGACAATTTGATTTTGAACTTTGCCAATCTTTCAGCGCCTGTAGTTCATCATTAAATCTCAAGGTATTTGAACAAAATTGGTGTGACTTTATAGGATTTTTTCTGCACTTTCCAAATATGTGTTTCGTTTGCTCAAAAACTTCACAAATCCGGGTTTTTTCAGACTTTACACATTTTTTTCCATAATCAACTATTCACCATAACTTGAAAATGGTTCAAGATAGGACAGGGTTGGTATGCTGTCTCGTGATCCACTTGGGCAAATCTATCACCTTTCATTTGAAAGAACAGGTCAGATTCACCTTGGATATACATATATAATTACAAATCACTGAATAAAATTTCACAAATCAGTTTCAATCAAAGAATAAAAATATATTCTGATTACTAAATTTGTAAATGAGTATTCAAACATCATGAAGAAAAGGACGCACAAGTTTACACTATATTTTCTCAAATTCAGTTCTTTTATAAAATCCTTTCCATTCAAAGTGAAACCACAAGTGTATTTCTTTTGTGTCTTTTTCTTGGAACATTTCAGTCACTTTAATTTTTCAGAAAATGAAAATAAATTATGATATAATACTACCAAAACTATAAAAATTAAAATGGTTATGAAATAAAATTTTACATTTTTTACTCAAAAAATGTTTCCATTCTGTTATTATTCTCTCTCAAAATTTCTTAGGTATTAAAATATTTAAATTGCTAGTGATGTCAAAAAAATTTAACTGAAACAAAAATAAAGTTCATATATTAAAAAGTATCTTGAAGACAAAGATATTACATCACTCTTAGGGGTTATTCAAGTATTACTTCAGTATCGAGGGGGGGGAGGGGTTTCGGATTTGCTGACTTATGACAAGGGGAGGGGGAGGGGAGTTTGAAGGTTGCTTAAGTCATCAACCACCCCTTTTTGAAGATATGAAGTATTCCAAGCTGCTGGTGAAATTTTGTTGACGGCGGGGGGGGGGGGGTCAGTGTTTTGCTGACAGGGGGGGGAGGGGGTTAAAAATGGCTGAAATCTGCTTACGTAATACTTGAATGACCCCTAAGCTAAAAATCAGAACTACCCATAAAAGGTGTATATAAAAAAAAGAACCTCAAAAAGAAATTCTTATTTAAAGAATTGAATTACTTCCAAAATATTGTCCTGCTTAGTAATTGTAAGTTTTGGAATAAATATATATACTAACAGATTTTTTTTACATTTTTTAGTCTTCTGTTTCAAATGTTAAATTTAACTTCAGAGTTGTTTCAGCTCCTCTCCATTGAGTACCTATTCCTGTCATCAATTTAGATCTAGCCTGTTAACCTTGCACCTTTAAAATATTGTTATAATAAAAAACATTGTTTTAATATCTCTCTATTGCATTCATCAAAAAATGTGAATAGCATTTCCATTGATTTTTCTTACCCCCTCCCCTCAAAATGTTTGATGTAATTGTGTTTATATTAATCTTTAAGGGATTCAAAGGACTTTGACACAGAAGAAATAACAGAAAGTGGACTTCCTTCACCATGGCCTCCACAGGCATTACCTGATAGTATTTCAGGTATGTTCTTGAATATGTTTAGTTATTCATTGTCTTTCAGCATGAAATAAATCATATATATATATATATATATATATATATTATATATGTATATATATAATATATATATATATATTATATATGTATATATATAATATATATATATATATATATATTATATATGTATATATATAAATCTTATAATTACAAATTAGCTAATTTTATGTCACTGGAAAATCTTACTTATTGAAAGAATAGGAGAAAATTATCTAATATATCACAAACATTCAATTTGAAGATTTCACTAGTGTGCCATAAACATCTGAAGTTAGATAAATTTCTGTTATGGTCAAATCACTAGCAAATGTTTTGGTGCAAATTTTAGATCCTTATACTAAACTGCAAATTGAAAAAGGAATATTAAAGCTATAACTATAGTTAAAATCAGTGTTATTTCTCAAAAAAATGCACCAGTATTAATTTAATCATAAAGATGTTATTACAGCAAAACTTCTAAGATTCAAAAGGGCACTGATACTGCTTACCACGGCAAACTGTCAGACAAAAAGGTCTGGTTAGAATTATGAATCAATACTTTTTGCTTTTATTATAGCTTATTAACAAAATTCTATTCGTCTAATCAAAAAAAATCTAAAATTTTTATACATATAACATGTGTTTACGTGTATTTCACATGCATGTATTTTCATTATGTAAGTTACTGACTTTCAAGCTGCTAGAGTTTAGTAAAATAGGGTTCTCGACATTTGCTGAATTTTGGGTCACCAAAAAAAATGGATTTAAGCATATGAAAGAAAATTTTTGAATCAGTAATAGAAACAACATTATTCATGGAATCTTATTATAACCTACTTAAAGTTTTATACGGTCGACGCTCAATATAACGACCCCCTTCGTCCCATCGAAAACAGATGTTATATTGGGAGCATGGCCCCCACATCCTAGAGCAGAGCCCCTACACTGGATGCTTCGGCAGGCCCCCAGATCATACTTTTCACAGGCCCTTCTATATTAAATTTATAGCATGAAAAAGCAAAAAATGATGGGAATTGTCCCGGGCCCCAGGGCTGTAGCCTTGTCAGCCACATCCTTGTGGGGGCCATGATCAGGAGGGTCATTACAGTGAAAAGAAAACATATATGATAGTCATTACATGAAAACGTTTAGGACTTATCCTATCGGTTGTTGTAATGGAATAGCCGCTATAGCGTGGGGTCATTATAACAAGCGTCCACTGTAATTTTTTTTTAATTTGTGTGAATTGACTTATCTGAAAATAAAAGTTTAGTTGTTATAACTTGCAGTTAATTTATTTATTTAATATGTTGATCAGGTGAAGAACTAGAGTTACAAGAACTGCCAAAGAGGAAAACTGAAGCAAAATGTAAGTCTTATTTTTTTAAACATTTTATTATACATGGTATGTTTTATAATTATTTTCGAAGTGATGATTTTTATTGTGATAATATAGTCAGCAGGAAGAGTTGTCTAAAAATGTAAGAAAAGCGCTTTTTTTCATAATTACATTCACATTGAGCAATAGATTAAGCCCAAACCTTGTGAAATAGCACCACAACGGACTACTTTGCCAAATAAGAGCTAATTGGACCAGGACCTGTAGTTTATAGATATTTTGAAATAACTTTCTATCTTCTCTGTCTTTGATCAAGGGATCAGTGTGTTAACTTCTTTGGTGTGGGGCATTTTGCAGTAGTCATAGGCTGTGGTGTTGTCTTGGTAGCCCTTCTGTTACAAATATGGAAGTATCATAATTTCTAGAAGAACTTACAGCCAGGGCTGGGCTTAAGTATTTTGCGGCCCTTTAAAATTATTTTTCCGAATCATCCAGTGTTCTCAAGCACCCTGACGCTCGCCAGATTCCAACTAGCACCCGAAAACGCCTATCAAACTATGTACTACTATATTATGATAATAAAAAAAAAGACAATGGCAATAAATTCTGTCAATAGCACCCACCGCTCAGCGGGAAAAATTGTAAGCGTGGCCCCAGTACTTGAAGGTTAACCACTACTCAACAATCATGGCCCCGCAAGCGTGTGGCTGACAGAGCTCCAGCCCAGAACGGTTCTTGTTTTTTGTTTCTTTACCCTCTTTAAACCATATTTGCTCAATCTATGACCCGCGGGCCTAATGGAACCCTCGGAGTCATATTATGTGGCTCGCAACCTCAAACCTAATGTTGTTAAAATGAAATCAGTGCCACATTTGCTGATGACTTAGTGACCCACGGAACATTTACAGAGCACTTCAGTGGCCCACGCTGCATCACTCATGTTGACCCCGGCACACTTTCAGATCACTTGAGTGACCCATGGTACATTTCCACAGAGCCAAAACTAGATACTTTGTCAGGCGAAGCAAGGACCCAATTTGGCAACCCCTTGTAATGTTGAAGGAGAAGTTGAGGGTGAAATTTGCATTCCTCCAATCTGACACCCAGAGCACCAGGCCCGTCTACTCCTCTGTAGTTGCTGCTCTGTATTTCTAGAACACTCAAGTGGCCTACAGCCAGTGCCGTCTTAAGGTCCGGGGGCCTCAAGAGAAGAGGGGCCTCACAAAAATGAGATCTAGTTGAAAGTTTTGAGAAGTTGTTTGGTAGGGCCTCAGAAAAATCAATTGGCCCAGGGGCCCATGATACTCTTAAGATCATCCTGCCCATAGCACATTGACAGATCACAAGTGACTGGGGGCATATTTACAGTTCATCTGAGTTACCCCCGGGGCAAAGTTCCAGAGCACTTAAGTGGCCCACAACACATTTTCAAATTAATGAAGTGGCCCACACTCTCAAAAAGGTTGGCCACGCTTGCTATAGAGAGAGCTGACAAAAAGCGGTCTAGGAACCCATATCTTTTCACACAGCACCACAATTGAAAGGCTGTCATGGTTGAACCATCGCTATCCAGAGCCGCAACTAAACACCTTTTTGGCCGAGCGAGCATACTTCCCTCTTCCGTGCAGTTTTAAATACATCATTAAAGAGAGAATTTAGTGCTCCTTGTGGTCAGTGCCCACGCCCAAGAACCCGCGTGCACTGTTGGTTTGGGGTCAAAACACTAAGCCTGTTAGTTCTGTCTTGGGATGAATCTTAAGCTCTTGTTTATTAAGAAGTCAAAATGTTACTCAATGAAATTTAATAAAAGAATTTTCATTGCATTTAGCGACCCCTAAAATTTAGTGGCCCGGTGTGGATGCACCTTTTGCGCCTGCTGAAGTCCAGGCCTGACTACAGCTTGGTGTGTGTGAACCACAGCTAGTAAACCACATAGAATGAGTTTACTAACCTCATTCAGCTAGTAACCACAAAACATGAGTTTACACATTACTAGACATTATAAGTTTTACTTTTATGCACTCTTTTTTCCCAAACATTTCTTTCAATAAAAACTCTATACAAAGTATGATTGAATGGATACCAAGCTGAGATGAAGATGAGTTTCAGAAAGAAAGTTCTTCTGAAAGAATTTTCTTTCCAAAACTCATCTTCATCTCAGCTTAGTATCCAGTCTATTGTACTACTTTGTACGAACAGCAGAGAGTGACATCGCATTTCACTCTGTATATCATTATCTGAGGGCTATTGTCAGTAAGAGCTATTTGCTGAGTTGAGAGGCTGCCCAGAGTGGACAATCCCATTTAGTGTATCTGCTTTAGGGGAAGAAAAAATCAGTCCTCTGCAGCTTAATGGTATCCAGTCTATTGCACTTTGTATGGAGAGAGCGACACCATTTTTCTCTGTAAAAGCTCTATGTTGATATTAGTTAAGGATACCCCTCACCGTCTACATACTAAAGTTCATGTAAAATATGAATGAAAAACCATGATATACTGATTATCAGGGCCATCTTAATATATTTCACGCCAGAAGCCTTATATTTTTAGAAAATCCATAATAATAGCAATCTGGTATTATGATTTTTGAGAGTTAATTATGGAAACTGGGGTAGGTTGTTACTTCCAGATAGGCAGAAAGTCACAGAACATCATTCTGCCCAGTGGCCTGTGATGTTGTTAAGATCTGTGTTGACTACATGAATGCTTACAACCTAATCAGAAAAAAAAATTTGAGTTAATTTTTTTTGTTTCATTTTTTAAAAAGCTTTTATGAACTTTAACAAATTTATATTTCAGCATTTCAAGAGAAGAGTCCTGAAGAACAATCTGAAGCTTCATCTCCAGAGAGGTAAAATTACAATATTTCATTTACTTCAACTCGAGATTATGTGTATATATTTTCTTAATAAAATTAGAAAATAAATCTGGAGTGCAGTTTTATAAAGTGCAAAAATAATTTAGAATGATTTTGTTTTTTTCTCTTACATATATAGAAAAATGAAAATTTATGTTTGTATGAAATTTAATAGGTGAACTAAAAATTATTTATACACAAATTATATTTATTGTCATGTCTCTGTTCAGCAATCATATATAACACTGTTATTATTTTTTTTTAATAACTCTGCTCCTGGTATCTGCTAATATTTTTATTTGCAATAAAAAAATCATGTTATACAAATTATTTTTTAAAATACATAAGTTAGTTTTACATTTCAAAGATAGTGTTTAAAAATAACAAATTTACCGAAATTTTTCCATACAAGGAAAGACAACATTTTGAAGTTTCCAAAAAGTCAAAAGATCAAATAAATAGCTATGCAATTTATTGTATAGGTTTTCAAAAGTACAATAAAACTCCATTATACAATGGAACTGTATACATTAAGGGCACCATCAAATCTACTGATACTTTTATGAGTTAAGAAAGTTCAATTTTGTATACCCTGTTATAACATGGTTAGGTTGTAAGGTGGGGGGGGGGGGATAAGCATGTCCTCCAACACCTGTGGTATAACAGGGTTCCTCTGTACTGCTATACCAAGTGAGGAAATTTTAAAAAAGAATAACTTTTGTTTTGTAAACATATAGTATTATAAGTGTATTTTTGAAAACAATTATATTCTCATTCACAAATACTGCAAGAATCAGAATAAGTAAGAAACTTGTACATTCATATTTTAAAAGCATGTTTCATTCTTTTCTGAGGCTTCATAGTAGAATGAATTCATTGATCTTCATATGTTGTAGAATCACTGTGGTTTCCCAAAAAGTTTAGGTATAAAATACAATTTTTTTTAATACAGACAAATTCTATACAACAAAGTTTTCATTAAACAACTTTCTACTGCCAATCAAAAGTCTATGTTCAGGAATATTTGGATGTATATATCAGGCATCAGCTTCTGTATTACCATTTCCATTTTTTTACAGTGAGCTGATCAGATAAGTCACTCTACTGAAACTGCTGTTGAAACTACACCTAATTATACGGAAACTCCAAGCTCATATGACACATGTTTCTACATCAATTCTACTACCTCTGAGATGTTGCAAGAAAAAGCAGTACAAAATTTGGAACTCTGATCAATGGGAGTAAATCTTGATTGTACAGGAAAAAAAAACGAGCATTTAAAATATATACTAGAGTATATAAAATATGTACTTTTTAAAAAATTTATACCTTTAATAAATGGGAAATAAATCTGTAATTGTACTTTAATTTTGGGTTCAAAGAAAAAAACTTTCTTCCAGAATTTTGTGCTAATATAAATTCCATACATATTATTTTGATTAAAAATTGCAATAAAAAAATGACTCATTATTTCTATATGCCCTTTCATATGCCTTACATTTACGTTACAACACAATAAATTTCTGAAACTAGTTCCCCAACAGGAAGTTTTTCATTAGGATTTACGAACATGTAAATATATATATATTTACAGAAATGTGATTAGTGTTATCAACTGGAAACTAATGCATCACTCGCTGATGTAATATCTGGTAATTTCATTGAACTCCAGATTAAACTCTAAAAGCATCTTCATATTCTCACACTGACTCCAGACATAAAAACTTGCATGTTTCACTGAAATATTTACGGTTGTTATGTAGAATTTCCCAAACAGTCATATTTAAAAAAGACCCTGATAATCTTTCTGAAAAGTTTTGTGATCAGATTGTGTTTTTTTTTTA
The DNA here is from genome assembly GCF_987345545.1 of Pholcus phalangioides. Classification (NCBI taxonomy): domain Eukaryota; kingdom Metazoa; phylum Arthropoda; class Arachnida; order Araneae; family Pholcidae; genus Pholcus; species Pholcus phalangioides. The sequence goes on along the minus strand of NW_028301600.1, from coordinate 30,144,973 downwards.
AATACTTGTTAGTTATTGTAAAATAAATGTTTGAGGCATCTTTTTATTTCTAATTCATGGTTCAAAAATTCTTAAATTAATTTTAATATAATCCTCTCTCTCTAGAATATATAAAACTGTTTTAAAAATACTGTTAAAATAAGCATATCTAATATATATTTAATAATCAGGGTTTTTAGTTAAAATATACAATACAGAGTATAGTATAATTTTCTACTATATTTCTATGCACAGTAGTGCTCAATAGTCATTCCACAGATACAATAGTGCGATCTTGTTTGCATGTACTGCCATGACCATGGCATATAATAAAGCAGAGCAAAGATATTTATTGACTTGTAGTAACAAATTAAATGTTTGTTTGGGTTAGTGAGCTTTTATTGTCTTATTTTTGTTCTGGGATTGATGAAAAGTGTTTCAACTCAAATGTTGTTTAATTGTATGAGGACAGGGTTAATTCATTTTTTCATCTTCATGGTAAGATTAGGAAATTGAATGGATGATGAACATATAAAACATAAGGAATATTCTGAAAAAGCGAGAAAGAGTAATTAAGGCTTCTCAAAGAGGCAAAGTCAAGTGCAAGTGGCATGCGATTTTCGTGTTTCACACTAATTAGGAAGTGTGTTGTACCATGTTCAAAAATTTCGAGGGAAATGTATATTAGTTCTGGTTCATGAAAACCTAAGAAAACAACAGATAAGATGGCTAGAATAATCAAACTGCAAGCAAAGAACGATCCTCAAAAGTCTGCTAGGCAAAAAAAAAGATGAATTTCATTTGAATCATTGATTGAATGTGAGTGTATTATTCGAAAGCATTGACTGAACAGTATGGGCATGTTTGGTTGTCTACCAAGAAAAACACCCTTCCATCAGTGGTAAGAATGGAAGAACAAGAAAAATATTCCCATTATCATACTAACAAATGAAGTGATGCAAAAAGGTATCAATTTCTTACTGTCAAACATTAAAGTGGAGGTGTTATGATGTGTGAATGTTTCTGTGCTAACGGTTTCAACCTTCCATGTTTCATGAAAAATGTTGTGAACAGGTTTTGTGAGGAAGATATTGTTATTGCAAAACTCCATGTTGTGATTGGCCAAGTGATCTTTATTATTTATATTTCAGCACAATCATGACCATAATCATACCTCAAAAGTTAGACATTACTTAAAAAGCAACAAAATAAGCATTTTAGGGTTGGCCAAGTGAGCCCTGACTTGAATCCTATCAGAATTTATGAATTGAGCTTCAACAGAAATCAGATGTAGAAATTATTCGAATTTTATTTGTTTTTAATTGTTTGGAAAAAGACTTGGAAAACACACACATGCACACACACATTGTCTGTATACTCAATTTCAGAGTCCTATCAAAGACATAGTACTTTTAGAATACAAAGGTTTTCAAAAAAAGTATCCAATTATTCTACATTGTTCATTGTCCATTACATGAATGATTTTATTATTAATCAGTTGTTTCCTTTTTTGTTTGTTTTTGTGTGACTTAATTTTTTTTTATGATTTCACAAGTTGTAGATACACTGGTTTTTTTTGTAATAGTTTTTAATGGGATTCTATGTTTGTATTTCATAGGGTAGATATAAAAAAAAAATTTCAAAAATATTCAAATATGAATTTCATAAGCTCATTATTATCAAAAGACTTTTGAGCGCTACTGTAAACTTTTTTGTGAAAATATTCCATACTTCATTCTAATAGACTAAAAAAAAAATGAAAATTTATTCCCCTGCATAATTTTTTTTTTTTTGTGTGACGTTCAAGAGGTTTTATTTTAAAAAGAGTAAGTTTAAAAAGAGTTCTGAACAATATAATTTTCTTATTTAGATACCTAAGAATAACAAATAATTTATAAATTCCATAGCTAAAACATTCAAAAGTATTTGTCCATTGAGTAACAAATGAAAAAAAATTAAAAGATTTAAAAAACATTTTCTTGATTGCTAAACTTTTTTTAACTACGTTTGATGTTTACAGCACACATGGACAAAAATTCAGAGTTTTCTGTCAACTTTGACTTTTTTTAAAGTTTAGTCTCATACTTGAGATTTATCAGCACTTTAAATTTAACTGCTAGACAATTTCTTTTAAAAGCAGAATGATGAAGATTATCAGGCTTTTCAATACATTTTTCATCAGATTCATGATATTCACAAACTAATCAAATTCTCAATCTTACAAAAGTGTCTTAGCAGCAATGTTATTTCCTAAGCTTCACACAGCGAAAATATTCTCATGTACACAAAAACATGGTATACACTATTGGTATAATTGTTAGCACACATCTTGCTACATTAATACACTTACTACACAGAGGAAAAAGCAGATGAAAAAAATTACAGAAAATGTTGCTCAGCAGCAAAACTAAATAACATCTATATACAGAATATCCATTTTTGGCATACCACACAGTTATTTTATGTACGCCAGTAAACCAAAGCCATAGCCACCCCAACCCCCCCCCCCCCAAAAGAAATTTCTGGCTACAGTCCTGTATTAGACTACCACATGGGAATATAATCTTAGTTTAAAGCTGATATGAAAAGGCTGGATGAAAACATTTATATATATCCCAGCTGGGATGCAAACCCAAATCTATGCAGTTGAGAGGTTGGTGCACTTAAACCTTGTTTACATGTGCAATATTGGGGTTTGAATATGGTTTGGTGAATATAAACCTGCTTAGCAACTTTTTTACCCCCCAATGATAAAAAGAGGAAGAAAGATTTACACTTTCTTTTTGATGGATTTTTGTGGTTTCATGCCCCTTTCCCATAATTCTTTGCAATTTTTCCCTATTGCCACCTGAAAAATACCGGCTTTTACATTTCCCATATAAATGGGACTTTGTACCAGGCAGGAAAAGACCTGCAGTATGTAAAGAAACAAGAAGTATAAGTTTGAATAAGTGAGATGTTTTCCTCACTTAAATCAAGTAAAATATGTCTGATTGCTTTAAAATTTAGAGATATAGGGTATGTATTGTAAAAAAAGAAAAAAATACATTGCCTAATTAATAATTTAATCAAATAATAGAATGATACAATAATGAAAAAATAAATGGATTGCGATGAATTTATTAAAGATAAATTTTGTGTTCATAGTCTTCAAATGGCATTGAAGCTAACAGAAATTGATTATAATAACATATAAAGGTATTTTCTTCAAAAATTTCAATTACAAAAAACTATTTTTTGCATTTAAAAAATAAATTTTTTATAGTGGGAGTGTGGCACGAACCCCCTATGCCCCCTGTGTACGTCTCTGATCCCACCAATATGCATTAGGATTCAGAGGACAGAGCTGATGACAAAATTTTGCTGACAAGGGGGGGTGGGGGTCAAAAATGGCTAAAAATTTGCTTATGTAATACTTGAACGACCACTTGACATGTGCAGATGTCAGTCAGCAGGTGTCTTAGCTTTTGTTGTCAACTATTTTGGTCATTTTGTCCAATAAATTGTTTGTTCTGCAAAATAGAAATATCCACGTCCTTATGATTGCTGTAGAAATGGCAAAAAGATACAGTGAGATTTTCACCAGAGATAAAACTTTCCAGAAGTTGGCAAAGATTGTGTGAGAAAAAGTAGTAGTGATGATGATGAGAATTCAGAGGAGAATGAAAAATACCCAGGCAAAACATCTGTGAAGTATTTATGATGAATGTGTGAATCAAAATGAAATTATACCTCCAACAATGTCCCAGCTTATGCAAAATGAAATGCTACGAGAAACAATTAATGCAAATCACATTGACACCATCAATGAAAACCTAAAACTAAACCAAAACATCAACTGATTTCCATAAATATCAGAGATCGGAATATAAATCCCATTTATCAGTAGCGCAGAAACTACTGCAGATGAAAGTAAAAAATATTGTGGGACCTTCCTCTTCAATAAGATATCAATTATTCCGAAATATTTTATGGGAAACTCATTGCTTATAGATACTGATTTCACATCACTGGAATCATAGGTATTTTTTTCAAATCTAAATCAAAAAGCCTGGTTGAAACCCTTCGGAAAGATCATCGTCAGGTGCTTCCAACTACAAAAAAATATATAGCACACATTTGTTGATCATATTCACAACCTAGAAGTGATGTAACACTGAAATACTATCAGGAATATAGAAAATACAGATCCCCAGTCTCTCGAGTTTCCTCCACACTGATGATCATCAAGAGAAGTTGTTTGCACACACATATATGCAACAGAATCCTTTAAAATTAAATAATGATAAAATATATTAACAAGTCAATGGTTTCATCATTAATTATTAGTCTCATAACTAAATTCTGTTATAAAAATATTATAACATGCTGTAAAATATTAAAATGTTCAAAAATTGCCAGAAAAAACAATGGGATCACACAGACCGCTGCTCATCTTTTGAGGTATAGACCCCTGACCCATCTTTCTAGTGTTAATACCTTAACAGGGAAATTTTTATTTGTAAAGTTCAGTAGGGAGTACCCAGGATTTCCTCAAAGTGAGAGGGGTTCATCAGTTTTCTCCCTCCTGGGGGAGTGATGTAAAAACTATGATCTCAAATTGACTGAGGAGGGTTGAACACCAAACCCCTTTCATTCTTTCATATGCTAGTGGTAAAGTGAGAAGAAACTTCTGTTCATGTAAAACTTCTGTTTTAAAGTTCTCCTTCAGTATCTTTAATGCAATTGAGTTGCAATTTATTTTCAGGCAGCACTGCTCAGCCAGGCAATTTAATTTTCTTAGTTTTAAAAGGAGGGATTGGTATAGAAACTTACGGTTTTTTGTTGCCCAAATAATTTATTAAAATATTTGTTTCATACATTTTACATTTAAGATGGGACGAATAGTGATTTGGCCAAATAACTGAATACAAAATATTCAGCTAATGGTTTGGCTGAATACCGAATATTCCGATGTGGCTGAATATCAATTTTTTTAAAACTCATCACAATTATGAATAAAATATATGTTTTTAACCATATAAAAATAGAATTACTGGTAATTTTAAATTATTGAAATTGAATTTTAACTATGCAATTCATTATTTAAACAAATATTAAAAAATGGCAATAGGAAGACTTTCATTGCCATGATACTGACAATCAAATTTAATGATGATATATTGTGTGTGTATTTTAATATTACTTACAGAATCAATTTTTTTTCAACACTTTTTACCAATTTTACATCTAATTAAGAAAATGTCAACCATTATTTACTCTAAACTAGTAATGAATCATAAAAAGTTTACAACATATTTTTTTACTTTTCTTCTTTATATGTTCATGGCCCCTTTTGCCTCTTTCAGTAGCTCAATACTTATCTTGTCTAGGTGCATTCTTCAGTTAGTGAAATTGTGTAATTCATGCTCACTTCCACATTATTGCAGTAGGATTCTATTTTCGGTTTCATGTTTTCCTTATTCTAGCAATTCACCTTAACATAGACTTTTTTCAAAGAGGGGATATACACCGCACAATGAAATATAATCAGTAAATTTTTAATTTATGGGGAAAAAATCCTAGTAATATAATTTTTTAAAATTAGTTTGTTGTGCATAAATTTACACAGATATTTGACCCGAACTGAATATTTGGCAAAAAGATATAATACCAAAGAGCAGCCGAATATTCATCCCATCTCTAATTTACATGAATGTTTGTTGTTTTATATACATATTAGAGCTAGTGGTGTCACTACAAATTAGTGTCAAGAAATTCTTCATTAACATTTAATAAAAATATTAGAGCTCTAGTATTTGAACAAAACTTCACAATGTAAATATATATATTTATCCTCACTTTTATTCGGGTTTATTTTAAAGTACTAATAAACTTCCAGTGTATGATACTTCCTAAAACACTCTGGAAGATGACTACATATATACCATATTTCTCTCATAAAAATTTTCAACTCTCAATAATTTCTGGTTAGTGCAGCTTGTTATCATCAGTTTGCTCAAGAAAGTTCCCCATGAGCTAAAATTTTAGTTTAAGAGGTTAAATGCTTAATTTAAACTAATGAATGTCTTTAGTGACCTGGAAGGCCAGTTCATGATGCACGTTTGATTCTCAGTAGTTTCATAGGGGAAAAAATTACCACTATAAATTTTTCGAACTTTCACAGACATTAGTAGACTACTCCAATACTGACTTGATTTATCACACTGTAAGTTACCTATTCTTAATTCTACAGAATTAAGAGAAAAAAATTACCTGTTATAATGTATTTGGATTTGAAAGTATTATGATACTATAATGGCAACAATGAAGGCAAATTTTTGTTTCCATTTTTAATTCAAAATTGTATATCCCAAACACAAACATGAGGTTATTCTTTGTAGAAGAGTTGTAAAAGTTGTCTTAAAACTGTTGGTATGGCTTTTAATAATTTTTGTTAAATGATTAGGTGTGTAAGTATAAAACTCTCTACTGATGCTATTATCTTGAAAAATTAGAAAGTGAATTGTATCAACTCACACCAGGAATACTAGAATAAATTTCTGAAGCACAAAAAAAACCAGAAAAAACAACATAAATATTCTGTTTAGGAATTTGACTTGTTTTAATTGTCCAAATACTCATTTTTGTATTATTGAAACTATAGTTTATGATGTACATCTTTTTCAAGCTTACAGCTGTAAATCAAGGAACTGGCTGCAAAAGTTTTCTTGTTAAAATATGATGTTAACATTTTCTTTAATTACAGCATTTTTTGTGTATGTCAATTACATCATGAACATATTTTCTCTTTTTACTCATGTTTTTAACACTTCTTAAATCAATTTACTTTTCTAGTCCAACATATGTATAGTATGTCTAGAACTAAATTTTCCCTGTTTTGAGCTGTAAGAAGTTGTAACTTTTTTGTCCATCAGCATCAATGAAATTTTGGGAATGTCTTAATGACAGGATGGTAAAGCAATTAAGCACAAAAAAAGTTTCGAAATTCACAACAAGGAGCATGTTTCTCTATTTTATTTAAAATTTGAAATTGAATTATTGTTTACTTCTGTAATGAAGAGCATCATTGTTGAGCATGATTGCCACCATTGTGGTTACCACCCGAAATGTTAAAATAGCACATGCCTTGAAATGTTGCGCATATAGCACCATATGCTATCTTTCCAATCTAAGAAGGATGAAACATTATCATGGTAGACCAGTCTTTTGGGAAGTCTCGCAACTAAACCTCACATAGAACGAGGTCAAGGGATCAGGCAGGCCTAATATTAAGAAGTGTTAAAAGTAGTGAATGGCGACTCTTTTGTCTGGAAAAATGACTTTTGAGTAGCTGTATGTAGATCAGAGCACCATCTTGCATGAATACAGCTATTGTTCATGCAAGATGATGTTCTGGTGCGCAATTACTGTTTTGGTAAAAGAGCTTCATCAGCAAAGCACTTACTTGTTAATTCAATGCCGTAGTCATCAGTAAAGAAATAACAAAGTAGAATGTTGAAAACAATGAAAAATGTTGAAACATGCTACTATCGTGCATGAGCGGACAAGTCAGGTCATTACAGAAATTAGCATGTGCAAAATCTTCTGAATAAGGAAATGCCCTCTCGTGATGAATTTTTATATAAAACAAAATCTTTTTTTTCTTCTTTTTTTGTATTTCTTCATTAAGACCCTTCAAAAGTTTTGCAGCTTTCTGATGAATAGTTACGGTTGTAGACAATCTTGTGTAACAGAGAAAACTTCAATTATAGACACCCTGTTTGTTCTCCCCATCGGGTCCTTCCAAAAGTTCTGAACAATTTTTTAAATTTCTGTGAGTTATTGAGCAGCGGAGAAAACAGTTTGGTAAAAGAGCTTTATCAGCAAAGCACTTACGTCCTTGTTAACTCTTTTCAAAAGTCCTATTTATGCAGAATTCAGCTGGTTTGGAGATAAAAAGGCCTATATGCATCAGCAAATGATTTTTTGTATAAAGAATTTTAAAGACAGCAAAAGAAATTAAAGTTGACAGTGAAATGTCTGTTCAGTATGCCGGATACAGTAAAATATCCCAGAGCCTATCTCCTGTAATTTGTTATGGGTAACAAGAGACAAATTAGTCCTTAAAAGTGAGCATATTTCATTTCAGAAGAACATGCCGCACCGAATGAAGACTCAAGCTGTAACCAAGATTTTGAGGGGGGGGGGGGGAGGAGACAAACATGATTTTACCACCCAACATTTTGTTGCATAGAAAAAAGTCACAAAATTGTGGAAACAAAAAAAGTCCACAAAACTTATGCTGTATTGTTTTTCACACTCAGTGCAGATCTCAGAATTTTACGTGAAGAGTAACAACCAGTCTGTGCTGGTAAAATTAGAGGGCACATTGGGGGGGGGGGAGGAAAGAAATGTTGCTGAATGCAATTGGCACACTTTTAATGAACTTGAAGGAAGATTGGAAAGTATTTGTTACAAACCATCTTTGTTATATATCTATATACGGGGATATGTTTAGTTAAAATTAAATATAATTTGCATGTATCATATGCAAGTGATTCACATTTTCAACAAATATAATTAAAAAATTGAATAAAAAACAAAGGAATTGAAATTTTATCAAAATCTTATGCACATTGAATGAATGCATTATCAATATAATATGCGCTTGTATGTGCGTACCTCTTCTTTTCAATGCTCCATTCATCATCAAAAAAATTCTCAACAGATCCTTCATGTTTTCTAAAATTCTGCATGATAGCCTAAACTTGCTGAATATCATTGCTGTTCGTACAAGTTAGTTGAAATAACATAATGTCAAGTATCGAAAGAATTTAACATTGTTGCCGTTATAACATTTTGCAAGCACAGAAACGTGTGAAGAGTTTAGAGGCATAAAAAAATTGAGAATTTTAACATGACATTTTGCAAAAATGACAATATCAAATTTTTTCAGTACTTGACATGTTATTTCAACTAACTGTATAGCTGCTGCTTCAATTTTTGAAGCAATGCATAACATTTTGCATTTAGACATTCTCAAAGTTATCTCAAGCACAATAGCAGCACCACAGTCAACATCCAAATCCAATTAACCAATAATGAATGTGTGTTGAAGGTGTTTCAGAGGCAATATTCTTATGATAAAAATTGTTTACCTATTTTTTGAAGCACACACACAAACATGGTAAAATAGGATTTAAAAAAGAAAAGCATGTATTAGCAATGATTCTACAATAATTTGAAAATGCCCTGAAAGACTTACTTGATGACTAGTTTGGCAAATCTGAAAGTAAATTCCTGTTTCTCAGGGTGGAAAAAATGGGATATTATCAATGGTACCCAGAAAATATTTTTGAAAAAAATTAGGAAGAATTTTAGAAATCAATTTTTAAAAAATAACAATGATGTCTGTTTGAAAACCAGTTGGAAATTTTGTTGTACTTCCAAAAAATAGTTAATTGTTACAAGCAATCAAAATAATGGGCAATTAATAAAAAATGCAAAAAGCATGGGAAAACTTTATGTCCTTGTTCATTATAAGTAAATCCAATAGTATATTAATATTAACTCTCAGGAATATTGAGATATATGAATTTATGTCCACTGATATCATCAATAGGGCTAGGATTTCTATGACATTGCATATTTCACTATTTTTATGCAATAGAACATTTTTTCATGATTTCTTCATTTTTTTGTGATAATACATATTTTGAGATATATGCTTTTACATAGATTTGATTCCCTGCAAGGGCAGTTGAATTTTTTTCTTTCTTAAATTCATCGATGCATCAGCCAGCTGTTAAAAACCTTCGTACACAAAGTATGCTTTTACACTGGGTTGCTGTATTTTAGTCATATTTGGCATCCATACCTTTTATGGGCAACTTTTTTCAGCCAGCTCATTGGGGATTTGTCTGTTGTGGCCTTTGTATTTGTATTTCAATCATTTGAAGACATATTTTTCTTGAATTATTTTGCATATTTCAGCATTATTTGCATATTTCAGCATTATTGTATAAATAAATAAATACATAATCAATGAGAACAGGTTTTTCATAGCCCCATCTCATTTTCCTACTGGAAGACTTATACAAGAGTGAGATAAAAAGGTATTAATAACAGGACACATCTGTACATTCTTTTTAGTGACTACTGATTCCTTTTCACATTACTTCAAGCTGGAAATAAATTCTTCTGAAATAGATCTGTTGCACGCTAGTGTTGTCCTCAAGGTTGCCTTTTCCTTCCTCAAGGTCCCTCCCACTGCCCTCTTTCACTTCAATGATAGTGTGGCTGTAAACGTAATTCACTCAAATAAGTTATGGCATGTTAATAACAAGGTCTCAATATTCTCTCTTATTCTTAGCTGTTTTTGGGCTAGGCTATAGCCAGTGGTGATGGAGCTCGGGTCCCCACATTGTCCACCTGTGTTACTTACTGAGTCTGTGGTATACATGTGATAGTTAGTAAACTGGCCCAAGTGGTGTGGTGGTAAGATGCTCGTCGGCCACTGTGAAGGTTGCAGTCAGGTCTCAGAATCAAACCTGGGAAAGAATATAGAAAAGATATTTTCCCTAACACGCTTGAGATGGCCACAGGCAGATAGTGCCTTCATTTCTAATTCATTAACAGTAGTAAATTGCTTCCAGCGATGTAGCCAGAATTTGTTTGTGGTGAGAAGTAGTTGGTAAACTGAAGTTTCAGTGCAAGCAACAATTTTTTTTAAATAGTATTAATTGCTTTATTTGAATTAATAAATTGTGTACTTTGCATTCTCACACTATTTTCCTAAAATTATTATTACCAAGAGTAAAAAAAGACAATTTATATAGGTCTTTTCTGCTAATTAGGGCACATTTTGTTTTTTTAGGGCATAAATGAGTTAATATTCTGATAATATATATAAATACTCTAATTTTATAGAGTATTTTCTATCAATTTTAGGTGATAAAAATCATAGCCTCAGTAATCCACATTGTTTTAGTATTATTGCAGGTTCTAAGAGGTTAAAAAAATTGTTTTAGCCTATACTTCTCATTGCATCCAATTTCATTAAAAGCTAGCTCAGATTTATAATAATTTATGACATAGTATCAATGTATCTCATCAGTATTTCGGAACTGCAGGTAGACCAATAGGTGAATAAACAATGATGACGTTTCACTTTCATGAACAAATTAATTTGGAACAAACATATGAAAAGTGCTGTTTTATAAATTAACTAAGAAAATGAATAAAAAGGAAGTTACTAGGTTTAATAAATAGCTAGATTGAAGTAGTGAAATTTGTCAATTTTCTGTTGGCTTTTAATGTCTTATTTAAAAATGAAGAGTTTGATCATTTTTAAATTGATAAATTAAGAAAAATATACTGACAAATTTTATTATCAGACAGATATTAAGAAAATGTTGACACTGGGAGTGTGCTTGAACTTCAATTTTTCTCTCTTTCTGTATTTATTTTTTTGTAGGCCACCAGAAGTCACTAGTGCTGTAAGACGTAGATCATCTGTAGGTATTCAGCGTCAAGCTTCAGTATGTTTATCAGATGAAGATGATCAAGATATTGCAGCAATTGCACAAAAAATATCTGGATTGCCAAAACGTGAGATCACAAAAGTTTCCGCAATTGTTCACCACAGTGGAAATGATAAACCCCTTGCTCATAGTTGGGATCAAAAGACAGCTGGGTCTATTAGATCAAAAACCTCTCAACCAAATGCTGCCACTCGCCATCCTCCTTTCATTCATTCACACTCTTCGCCAGATTCTAGAAGTACCACTGCAGCATTAGAATCAAGACAGTGTCGTCAGCCTAGTACTTTTTCTCTGAGAGGAATTGGAGCAGAGTCCTTAGCTCGGGTAGTAGACCTTGAAGATTATCATTACAGTAGACAGCAACTTTGGGAGTTAGCTTCACAAGGTGCAACACTTTTAAAAGAACGATCACAATCAAGTCTTGATGTTGCAGGTGGAGGAGAAGGATGGGAAGAAGTTCCATCACATATTCAAGAAGCTGCTAGTACTGAAGCTGGTCTCTTGGAACAAAGCCTGGAGCATCATCAATTGGAAAATCTAAGAACAATGCTTCGACGGTATTCGCCTGTAGATGAAGAAGATGAAAAAATATGGAGCAAAGTGAGGTATAATGACACAGGTAGTCGAGAAGATATAAGAGATGAGGTAATTGAAATAATATCAGGAGAAAGTGAAGATGACAGTGGTAGCAGTATTGAGAGCGAAATTATGAAGCAACAGTACAGAAAGTTATGGGAACTACGGGCAACATTAGAAGAAGAAGAAGCAGACCTTAGTGATCTGCAAGAAAATGAAGAAGAAATTGAAGTGCGTGAAGCTCCTCTTGCTCAACCAGAAGAAGAAGAAGATGAGGAAGAAGAGGAGGAGGAACCAAAAGCAAGTACTTCTCGCGTTGTTTCATTTGAGTCTACAGCAAGTGTTTCTGCTGACTGTGAAGATGGCTCTTGTGAGTATCTTCAATTGCCACTTCATGAGTTACGAAGGCATTGTTATAAAAGTCTACTCACTAAAAGATTGCAAAGGCGAATCCCGAGTGACCATCGTACTTCGTGTGGTGGAGAAAGCAGTTTTGAAAGTGTTGAAAGTTCATCCACTGATAGGACAGAAGGCGCAACTACTTCATTTGAATCAACAGATAACACCGATAGTGCAGGTGAATCACAAACAAACAGGCTACAACAAATGAAAGCTGATAGTGGATATAAATCTATAGAGAGTAATGGAAAAGCACCTCGTTTGAGTAAGAAACAGCTACAGTTTGCTTTAGATGGGGATAGTTTAGAAACATCTCTGACAATAGGAAGCTTAGAAGGTGAACTATCTTTTGATGCTTCTCAGAGTGTAGAAAGGGATATACCCAAGACCAAACCTATTATAGACACTGCCAAGAAAACTGTTCAAATTGGAATATCAACAGACATTCCAGTAATAGTTGAAACATTGACTGGAAAGAGAAAAAGTAAGAGTGCCTTGAAGAAGCACCACACAGAAGGTGATATACAGTGGAGTGAACAGCAAACATTGCCAGAAATAACAACAGAATCTAAAGGTAAAACATCTGTATTTCAAAGGTTCTTCCGTTCAAGTCGATTCCGTGCTGACCCACTACATATATATAGAGACTATAGTATTGATGAGAAATCAGATGCTCTATTTCGAGAGTTTTCTCGCTCTGACCTTTATGAATCTGAGTTTTGTCGAAGTCGAGCAACCCGCTTACATGGCCATATGCGTTTACATCATCGATCATTACCTCCTGTTGATAGTTGTAGTCCTCATCTTGCAAGAAAGGTGCTATCACCACAGCTGAGCATTGAAGAAGAAAGCTGTGAAAGTGGTAATGAGCAAGATGACTGTGAGGACAAGCAGTCAAAAAGTACAGGGGATGGCCTAAGAAGTGCTCATGAGACACAAGCTCACATCCCTGTGATATTTCTGTCTCAAGACAGAGGCGAAAGACCCACTTGAATACTTTGATATTTTTAATTTCATATCGCTATTATCATATCTTGGGACCTACACATAACTACCTAATAGTATTCTGGATGGCAAAATGTAAATTATACCATTTCAGCTTTTGAAGCAATTATTGGTTGCACACCATTGCTGCCAGCACAGTTATGTGTTTTATATATTTTTAACTTTCCAGACTCTGAAGTAACATCAGCAACAACATCTGTAAGATTTCATCATGCAGCACAATTAGTTTCTGATTGAAATGATGTTTGAACAGCAGAAAATAAATGACCATTCATGAGAACACTACTCATTTTACTTGTTTTGCTCACTTGACTAGCCAACATTCATATTTTGTTCACAAAGTGCCAATAAGCCTGCTGATTTATGAGACCAGTCATAAGATGAAAAAATTTTATGCATATGTGTATTGCATTAAGGAAAGAATATTTTTTTCCATGATTTTACTTAAGTGTCAATAAAAATCACTTTTTCAAAGATTTTGAGGACTAATTTTTGAATTGATTTTGCTTTTCATATAGTGTGTAATACAAAATTTTTCTTGAGTATGTTGTTATCTATTGATTGCCTAGTTCAATACAGAATTTCTCACCCTGGTTTTCAAGTCCTTTGAATGATATTTTATTTTTATTCTTACGTTTCACCACACCTATTATTGTGTGTGTGTAAATTTACATTCATTACATCCATATAGCAATTTACATCCATTTTACACTCAAAGATTATACACTTGAGTATTACATAAAAAACTGCAATTTAAAACTGATTCCAAATTTTTTCATTCATGGTTATAAGCAGTGCTGTCTTAAGGCATGGGCCTAGCAGGGCACGCCCCGGGGGCCTCGAGCGAAGAAGGGGCCTCACAAAAATGAGATCTGGTTGAAGTTTTCAAGAATCTGCCTCGTAGGACCTAGGAAAAATCATTTGGCCAGGGGCCCATGATGCTCTTAAGACAGCCCTGGTTATAAGGAGAAATTTTACCCCATACCAATCAAGTTTGAAATGTCAGTTTCAGACTTGAATCTTCTCTTTGAATCAACAAAAACAAAATGACATTTTGCTTAATATAATGAAATGTATCGGAGCAAATATATCAGAGGTTTTGTTTTTGGCACTAAACTGCATTTATCCAAACAGCACCAGTGGGTGAAAAATTCCAGGGTGTTTCTTCCCAGGTTGGGCCCACACATTAAAATGTCCCTGCATCATGTCATCATTGATCATTACACTTTTACTTACAATTTTTCAGACCACTTCTTAAAAGGATTCCGAAGTTCTTCAGCTGAAAGGCTGTTCAGAGTGTCAACCATTCCATTAACCACTATTGGTGCATTTGGAAATCATACTTGCCATAAAGGTCCCAATAGATTTCTCCTAAATATTAAGTTTTGAGGACATTGTAGAACCTGGCATCCATGAGTTTGGAAAAAAATTAACGGAAACCTGATTTTCATCATTGCTGCAAAAATATATTGAACGCAGTTGGCTAGCACTTTTCTAATTAACATTCTTAGGTAAAGAACTTTATTCTGGTGGGGGATTACAGGCACTGCTCGAGAATTTCAAAATAAAATGACAACTGTTTGCTTCAAAGTTTTATATTTTTTTAGATCTGGTTGCTGTGATAGAAGACTGCATATACCTGCAGTCTTAAATTCCAATAGTAGTCCCAAGTTCTGATTTTTTGAATCAAATTGATCGTATGCATGAATCAAGATTTCATCGTCATTTGTGGTATTAAAAAAATATTTTTAATTTCCCTCCGTGGAATTTCTTTAGAATAAACTAGCACCTATATGTCTTGTAAAATTTAGAATTTTTCATGTAAAAAGCAGTATAAATAAATCAATGCTTCGATGGATTACTTCCTTACGGAAGAAAGTTACGAAGTCAATTTCTTTCAATATAAAAGAAATTAGCACAAATTTTTACTCATTGACCTCTTGTTGATCAAGAAAAGTGTAAAAATTTCTCAATGTCTCCAAAATTTTCATTTAAATGGGATGAAAATATCATTAAACCTTTTAATAAATTTTTTAACATAATTTTATATTCAAATGAAAACCCATTGAAGCAAAGTTATGAGATAAGGAGAGCTGTTTCAGTAGCCCCATTGGCTCCTGGACAGAGGACACACTGGGTCCATTGAGACAGCCTTATAAATTATTTTTATTGGAGGTGTTTTGATTTTGTTTTTAATTTGTAAACAAAAGCATAAAAAAAGAATTATGAATCAGAAGGGGTGTTGGATATCTCTCATAAGTATGAAATTCAATGTGCATCGATTGTATGTGTATTCATAAATTATTGAGGGAAGGGGGCAGCACCCTGAGCCTTCAGATTCTAATGCATATGCTCAACATATTGTACATAAAGTCAGGTTCTATCAATGCAAGTATACAAGATTTGCGTTTTAAAAAAAATTCTCAAAAAAGTGTCAAAATGAGCATTTTTAGAGAAACAAAAAGATGGCTGAAGAAGAGATGGGTGAAAGGTGCTATATCCCGTAAAAGCAGGACATGCAATCTGCATGTTAGATTTTTCAAGACATATATCAAAAATGTTCTTAATTCTTCAAGCGGTAATTAGAAATGATCAACCCCCCCCCCCCCCCTCAAAAAATGCAATATGTTCTTTAATGAAGGTTTTTTTCCCGATTTTCAGCAGGTGCCAAAGGTGGTGATTCAGCAGGTGGTACAAACTAAGGGGTATAAGGAAAACTTTTCTATTGAGAAATCAACTTTGCAAAACATCTGGTCTTGTCAATGCTGAAATAAGAGGCTTCTATAGAGGCAAGATATCTCGTCATTGCCACTTAATAGTGGCACCGTTCGGGAAAAGGTTTTGGTCACTGGAGATGCTGACATGAAAAAAAGAAATTGGGAAAGGGGGGGGGGCTGAGAGAAAGTTGTCAGTCATCCCGTATACGCAGATACGCAGGACTATATGTAAAAGAAAAATATGTTAAAGTGAATACTGATATTTTAAAATGATACATAATTTCCTTTCAACAACCAACTTTTAGCTGTGTGTGTGTGTGCCATTAATTAATAAAATATGAAAGAAATTCATAAAAACACAAATACAAAGGCCACAACAGCCAACATGCCAATGAGGTGGCGAAAAAAAAGATGCCCATAAAAAATATGGATGTCGAATATATATCTAAACTATATAAAAAATACAGCCATCGAATAAGAGCAATAAAAAACTAATAATTATGAAAAATATAAATATACTGCTGATAAAAAATAATGGTTGTCTCATCTAAGTATGGATACTTTCTCGATTTATCCCAATATCTATTTCATTTTAAACGTGTCAATTGTGTTAGAATTCACAACCCCTGGAGGTCCTTTTTGAGAATGAAACCGAGAATACTATTCACACAATTTTTTAATCACCCCTGAACAATGTTCAGAGAACCTAAGATGCTCATAAATAAGAATACCTATATAAGTGATCCTAGTTGTATCCAGAATAATAACACCATAATAGCAAACTATTCCATTTATTCACAACCCTATTAGAGAAAAACTCATCAATAATAAATACCCAGATCAGTGATCCTAGTTGCATCGAGAATAACCATTCAAATTTTAAGTACCTTACTATTCCATTTATTCACAACCCTATTAGGGAAAAACTGTGACACACCATAACCTAGAATGGTCCCTTACTAATTGATACTGGTGTTTCTTTGCCAAAGCCGTTGATTGACAATGTATTAATAACCCATTTTTCCATCCTGTAGATAATTTTAAACACTTCAATCATATCCCCTAGATGTCTGCGATCTTCCAACATAAACATTTTCAAAAAATCAAGCCTCTCTTCGCAGTTTAAGCCCTGTGTGACATCAAGAGCATATTTGGCTCTTCTCTACACCCCCTCGACCAAGTCAATGTCCCTCTGTATAAGTATGGTCTCCTAAACCTGACGGCATACTCCAATCCAGAATGAACTAAGTCCAGAAAAAGTGGAAGGACCACTTTTTAGGAGAACGTGAAGAGACCTTTTTGAGAATGAAACTGAGCATTATATTTGATTTTTGGACCACCATTGAACAATGTTCAGAGAACCTAAACTACTCATCAATAAGAATATCCAGATTGGTGATCCTAGTTGCATCTAGAATCAGGGGTGGCTCGAGTTTACCTGCTGCCTGAGTGCGAAGCCTCATATGCAGCCCCTAATGGCGACCCTGGCAGGAGGCTGAAAAGGCTTCAGTGAAGGGGACCTCGAGACAGGGTTGGTAAAAAAACCGTTTTTTTTAAAAAAAAACCAAAAAACCGGGTTTTTTTGGTTTAAACCAGGTTTTTTTGGTTTAAACCGGTTTTTTTGTTTTAAATAGTATTAACATTAAAAACAATGAAATTTCTGAAAAATCATTCAAACTTCTAATAATTAACTAAAATGAAATGGTTATTAATGTAATTAACACTATTCCCATACTAATTAATCAATAAATATTTCTTACATTTTAACAAAAACCAACTTTTGCAATTTAATTATTTTTTGCTTAACGCAATGGATTACTTCAGTTTTTGAAATTTCTTTTAATGTTGTTATTAATCATATATAATATATAAAGATGTTTTCTCCAGTTACTTTCAGTATGCTTAATTAGGAAGCTATTTTGCAAAAGCTATAATAAAAATTAGGTGAATATAATGTAGTTAATGAAGTGCAAACAATGCAGATTAATTAGCCATGATTTACGATGTACAGGGTGATTATAACTAAGGTTCTGATTTCAAAACACTGTAAAAAAAAAGAACGATTGTCAAAATGACTTGAAAATTGACATGAATATTCCTGAAAAAAATGCAATTTTATTTGGTAAAGGGGAAAAAATACTTAAAAATGTAAAATTAATGACATCATCCAACATGTGGGAAATTTGCTCGCAGAATGGAAACGATAGCCAGTCATGGCAAAATGATACCTTAACTATAGCATTGCATGATTTCATAATTCATGGAAACATCACAAAAAATGAAGTAATTGAACAAATAACTACAACTTACTTAAGAAATGTTAAATATGTTGTCCAACCTGAGGTTGAAAGCACAAAAATTGTTGTTCAACAACAGAATCGGAGTATGCTAGGGTCATGATGTAGATGTGCTTGCAATTCAGCTTTATTAAACCAAACGTGCCCCCCCCCCCACCGTTAATATTCCTGAGGAACTTCTAACATATAGGGAATGTGCTGGAGATTGCAATTCAAAGTTTGCAATCTGACCACTGTTTATTACACCCACAGCCAGAAGTTGCAAGGGTTAAGGTGCATCCTGTCAAAATGGGTCTTCAGCAGCTGCTTTGCTGGTATTGCAATGTGCATCTTGATAGAAGTTGTTCTATCCACACACTGATGCTGTGAAAATGCCAAAATGATGTGGTTGCACAAAACAGATTATACTGCTGGCCAAGTACAGCATCATCTACTTGCACATTTTGCACTTTTTTCTTTTGCGAAAAAAACTTCCATTGCTTCAGGAGTATCCATGCAAATTTTCAAGTCATTCTGATCAGTACTTATTGTATAGTTTTGGAGAATCAAAATTCAAATTATAATCTCCCTGTATATAGCTGATTATTTTTCATAAATCTGTTACTATTATTCAGTAGAACCCTGATTAACTGGGCTTAACAGTGTGAAAGTATAAAAAAAACTACCATTGAATATTAAGACTGGGAGATATACAGTAGGAGACGTGCTACTTCTTATGGGAAAGAAAATGCCTGCCCCTAGCATGATGGTGTCACTACTGTTGCTGCTTCTTTGTGAAGCGAAAAAGAAACCCTGTGAGATAATACACCACTACATTTAGATGTGTGATGCAATCCTTATTCATGAATTTGCTAAAGACAGAGCATCAGAATGTAGCCAAAGGGTAGAAAATGTTGTAAGAATGAGAAATTTTGGCTTTTGTATATAACTTTAAATAACTGAGATACTTCATATGAAAAATATATATATATTCTGGCCACTTTTATGAGACTTTTAGAAAAAAACCGCTTATAAAATCTTATGTCATTTAAAGATATACCATCAGAATGTACCCCAAGGATATAAAATGTGGTAAAAATGAAACATTTTGGCTAATAATGAACCAATATGATATTTTTCAAGGAAAAAAATTATATTTAGGCAACTTTTATTTGATTTTTTGAAAAAAACCAAACTGGTTTTTTTAAAAAAACCACTTGGTTAAAACCAAGGTTTAAACCAACGTGGTTTAAACCAAACAACCCTGCCTTGAGATAAACTTAATTTTTTTTTTTCAGAAGAAAATTACACACCATTGCATACAGAAATGTCCTCTCCACTTGTCAATGCAAGATTAATCTCCACAAATAACCAGTCTTTCGATGAATCTTGCACTACACACCATTGTTTACTGTGCAAAATGTGCGTGACCATACGTCCTGCTTTTGAAGTAGAATTTTTTTTTCTTGTTTTTTTTGTTCTAGAGTTATTCTACCATTCTTAATAATTAACAGCACTTATTTTTGTGAGCCATCATCACTTATCCCGTAAAGATGATATGAAATTCATCCCACTTATAACATTCCCACGTAGAACATTTTCCTGCTTAGTACAACTTATTTTCATGGTCAAAATTCTAAGTAATTCTCATTAATATTTCCCGTTTAAAGCATTTTCCCACTTACATTTTTATGACAGCTTTTAAAAAATGTTATAAGCGAGATCAATTATATAACAAGGTTATTTTTATTAAGAAATTTTTTCAGAGGTTCTTCTGGTACAGGGACCAGACAAGTGAGAAGCCGAATTTTTCCTTTGACTATTCTGGAACAAATTTTGGGTGAGGGAACCAAAATGCACAATTGCTCCATATGATAGAGTACAGGGGTGGCTCTTGTACATGAGACCCATTGCAGCTACATGGGACGGCGCTAAAAAGGGGTGCTAAATCTGAGGTGAATGGGTAAAAAAAATTCCATTGGCCGAAAAAATCAAAGAAAATGTTGTCTGTCTGCTCTGGAGGGGTGCAAAATCCAAGATGAAAGGACGAACAAATTTTTTTTGTCAGGAATTATTTGGATAAGTTGTGAGGAAGGAGCATGACCTCCAAGGGCTAGCAGGGCTGCAGCTTTAGCCCGGGACTAAATGCTTATCTTTTTTCTTTTTTTTCACACTATAAATGAACAGTAGAAGCGGCCCCCATGGAAAATCTGGCTTGGGTCCCACAAAAGCCTAGGGTCCTGATGCAGGAGCTATGGGGGAATAGGCAGGAGGTGCAAAAAATAATTCCCTCACGGGTACAGATTTTGTCTCAAGCCGCCCGATAGCTTACATTCTTGTTTCTGGCATTACAGTCAAAGACCCTCCCAAGTAGCACAAAGATATAGATCTATATCGTAAAATTTCAGTTTCCAATATAGATCTATATCAGGCCACGATATCGTTCTGGCTAAAAAAGGCATAGTCAGAGATAAATAGATCTATATCGTAAATGTGATATATTAAAATATTTCAAATTTTGGACGATAGATGGCGCCTTTTCAGAAGAAATTTAAAAAAAAAAAAAGTGTAAGTTTCGGGAGGTGGGTGGGTTTGAACTCACATACCCTGAACTCTTCCCATCTCTAACCCCATATCTTACCAACCCACCACTACAGCACTGGTTATTGGTTGTTATTATAACATCAATTTACAAGTAATGGTTTCTTTACTTGTATTTTCAATCAAATTTATTCATTTTCATGTATGCACAAAAATTACTAAATAAAAATTGAGACATATTTATCATTTTGAGGCAGATAATTGAAAAATTATATATAATACAAAAAACACAAGAAACAAATTAATGTATTGTGTAGTATATTAATTATTTATTTAAAATTATTAATTTATGCTAATAAAACAAAAAATACGGAATAAAAAATATGCAACACAAAAAAGTTAAAATTCTCAAAGTATGGTAAAAAATAAAAACATCAAAGAAAAAAATAAATAATAAATAATTTTAAGAAAAACCCATATATACAACAAAAATGAGCAAATTTTTCTAAATTAAAAAAATATGTGCAATTATAAAGTGGCAATTAAAGTTACGGTGGATAAGTTCTTGCTCCTCCTAAAATACCAATATCTACGATGTAAAACATACAGACTAAGGATTCAATTATAACTGATGAAATGATTTTGATATATCAACATAATTAATCCTATTAAAATCAAAATTTCATATGAAAAATTATTCATTCAAACGTTTTTAATTCCCATTCAAACAAAAAATTGTACCGACTTTAAATTTTCTCAAAATTTTTATTTGAAGGCAATATTTTCATTTAAATGCACACGATATGTTGATATATCAGCATATTGTGTATCTGATATATATCTTTGTCAGGTTCACGATATATATGTATGTCATGTTCAGGACATAGAGCTATGTCTTCTTTGATAGATCTATATCAGGTCTATATTGAGAATCTGATATAAATCTTTGTCAGGTTCACGATATAGATCTATGTTTTTCAAACTATATTAAAATAATTTATTGTCCCAAGTTGTTGTCCTTCAAAGTAGAGATTATTCACATGGAATCAAATACATATTCGGCTGAAAAATTAAAGACTTGATCAATTAACATCATAAATAATTTGCACCATATAGGACAAGATCGTTCTATATCATAGTTATGACATCTGATATTCCTCTGACATTTCGATATATAACAATATGGTCCAGATATTGTACTATATCGTTGTGCTACTGGGGCTGTCTATTTTCTCAATGTTTCTGTTGTCGAGGTATGACTCAAAAGCAGGATGTCATGTGAATTTGTACTGTGTTAAATTTTGGGGTCTTAACTAAAGTCTACGTTGGCGCCCCCCAAAATCTGCCGTCCGTATGCACCACACCCCTTACACCTTCAGTTAACCCACCTTGTCTAGAATAATAACACCATTCAACTCTGTGAAATGTAGGTTGTTTGAGCCGAAATGAGTGACCATGCAATTGTCAATGCAAAAAAAGACATGCTCCATTCATTTGCCCACACTGCAATCCTGTTCAGGTTGGTCTGGACCCCCCCCCCCATTGGCTTCATGTCATCTGCAAATTTGCTAACAGTCCCAACAATACCCTGATTGAGTTTATCGATAAAAAGTGAAAAAGGTATGGAGCAAAGGACACTTCCTTGAGAGGAATTCCTTGTGACACCTGTCCAGTCAGAGGATTTGCTGTTCACCATAACCCGTTGTGACCTATCTCTTAACTACGGTTCTATGCAGCAAGTTGCCCTGAATCTCAATTGCATGTAAATGCTTCAAGAGTTAACCCTGTTAGACCCGATCAAATACCTTCTGGAAATCAAGATAAAAAAAAATCAGCATTTTTGCATTTACCCCATGCCTTAGTTATGTGCTCATGGAAGTGAAGGTTGGTTACACATGACTTCCCCTTTCTAAACCCATGCTGATTATCCGACAAAACATTATTCTCATCTAGCCACTTCACCAATTGCTTTTTGATAATAATTTTCAAAATTTTTGAGAGGGAGCTCATCAAACTCACTGGACGATAATTGGACAAGGCTTCTCTATTTCGTTTTTCAAATATTGGAACTACATTAGCATACTTCCAATCCCTTGGGATGATACCCTCAACAACACTACTCCTGTAACACTGTGCGACTCTGGCCCAACAATTCATTAGCACATTCTGTGAGGACCCTAGGATAGATATCATCTGGTCCTGGTGCTTTGGTTGCGCATACATTCTTTAGAACATTTAGGACCTGACATCTTTCACTTGAATATCGTTGAGGATTTTATTACCCCCTGCAACACCCGTACACTGAAAATATCATTTTGTTTATCAAAAACTGACGTGAAAAAGTCAATGAAAGCATTTCACATGCCTACACTGCTCTCTACTGACCAGGGCTGACTGTCCCCTTACATCCATTATTGACGTATCTGAAAAAATTGGTTCTGACCAAAAATCATTTATCTGCCAACCTAGATTCATCTTCACTTTTACCATCCCTTATCTCACTTTCTTCAATGCCCTTCTTTTTTCAATAAATGATGATAGGTCATCTCTTTTGTGTATTCACTAAATGCCCTTCTCTTTTCAAGATCCTACTCCTATACACCACCTACTACCCCTTGGCAGTACTGGAATCAGTGCCACTTCTCGATCCCCCTCTCAAAAGGATAATAGTAAGTCCTGATACTCTGTCAGAGACTCACTAATATTCACTTCTACCCGATTTGTTCCCACCCACATGATTACCTGTCCAGGGAGATTTTGTCTATGAAAAACATCTCAGACATTGCCAATCTTGCCCCCCTGAAAGACTACAGTGCTTGAAACCCCAAAAATCTCTATATACCTTGTTCTCCAGTTCCCTAACCATAGAAAATCACTGATAATTACACCCTTATCACTATCCCTCTCTACTCAGTGCCATCTTAACGCATGGGCCCAGGGGCGTAGCCAGAAATTTCGTTCGGGGGGGGGGGACCACTTTCATTTTGGGGGGGGGGGACCAAAGTGACAGAACAATGGATTTGGCCATCTTTTTTCCCTTTTTTCGGTCATTTTCTCACATTTCGGGGGGGGGGGACTTGGGGGTCTGGTCCCCCCCCCCTCGCTACGCCCTTGCATGGGCCCACCCAGGCACAGCCAGGGGGCCTCACAGAAATGAGATCTGGTAAAAAATTTTCTAGAATTTAAAAGGTAGGACCTCAGAAAAACCAATTTGCCTGGGGGCCCATGATGCTCTTAAGATGGCCCTGTCTCTACCTCATCTTCAACCATTCATTCCCCTCTAAAAAAACTGTCATTGCTCGTGGAGATCGCTTCTTCTACAACAGGTGGCTCTGCTATAACTGGGCCATCCAAAACCTGAACTATCTCCCGTAATGCTTTTATCTCGAGCTGCAATCTTGCCCTCTCCAAACAACCCTTACACTTGAAACTATCCCCCTAGTCCAGGGAAACCTCCCCTCGCAACTCTTACAAGACATTAATTGAGGTCGAGGCATACTAATGTTAAATCTAGGTAAGGAGCGAAATAAGACACTTATAAAAATAAGAGAAAGAGAACAGTTGACAAAAAATTAAAATAACCTAAGATACATTACAATACAAATCTAAGAAAAAATTAAAAGGAAACAATTGAAATTGAAAATATAATATTACAATTCAAAATATACGTGAAAAATTATACAAAAAAATAAAGTAAAATAATATGCTGAACACTCAAAGTACATTCAAAAATACATATAATACAATACATGCCTACAAAGTATTAAGATAGCTAATACTAATAAGCATAAATTGTATTTTGTATCTTATTTCCCAACACTAAAACAATCAGGCCCAAAGCAAAATAACAAAAATTACTGAGAATACCCGGGAAAAAGTGTACACTGTTTGCTAACATCAACATCCAAAAAACCCACAAAATTATATCAAACAAGCGGGCAAAACACTAAAATGGTAGTAAACAAAGAACCAGGTATTCCCTACTATACTGAAAATGAAATGACAATTTAAATCGATCGAAAATGTACAATGAAAATTACAAAAAATTGAGAAATAAAAAACACCTATTTTGCAAATCCAAAAATGGCTGTCCTAAAAATCTGGCATCAAAATCAAATTAAAGAGAATAATAAACACACAATCCAAAAAAATAAAGGAAACGTCAGAGTTGACCCAAAAAAAATGACATGCTAAAGAAATTTCACAAGAACGAAGCAAATCACAAAATGCTGCACCAAAACCACAAATAACCCCTCTGTAATTCTTTGGCAACAGTCTGGATGCGTGATAAAAACATGTCCGATCCCTACCGCGGCCAAGACGAGGAAAATTTATAGCTTTCCATAGCTATAAAATAACATCCTTTCTCAATTTTGAAGCTGATATGCATCTTTTTTTAAAAATTACTCTAATTTATGATGTATAAAAAACAAAAAAATGTTCAAAGTGAGAAAAAGTTGAATACAGAAAGCAATTATTGTAAAAATTTATTTATCCTTTTTTTTATCACATACATTAGAAGTATTATATGGACGGCTTTTATGTAAAAGGAACCAAGTGCTATTAAATCTCAAAACTGAGGAAAAGCTATTTAAAGTTATCTTTGATTCAGTTATCTATTCAGTTTGGTAGTTGGTTCACGTGCACACAGACGGCATCACAGCCTATATGTCACTTGGTACTATTTAGATAAAAAATCCCACCTCTTTCAATATTTCAGATGTCGGTATATCTCAAAAATGTTAAAAATGGTGCTTGATTCCTTTTTTATAAAAGCCATCCATGACATTCACTGTATATTCATCACAGACAAAATGACCTTCAATGAAAAAGTTCTTGTTCAGACTTATATTCATTAAAATTTTCTCATCTGAAAAAAAATAATTAAAAAGTATTATTTTATAAGAGACAAATCTCCAATATTTGTATTTCAAGCACAAAAGTTAATAATAGCTCTATTATTTTTTTTAATTCATTAAAACACAATCATGCTAGTATAGTCGGACCCGCCCATAATGAACACAAATATTATGAACTTCCATATATAAATGAAGTTTCTCCATGCCCTGAGAATTTCTTATTTCATCTGTATGTTATTTTGATTGCTTATAATCAACGCCAATTTCAGCAAAGTGTGCTTGTAATGAATTTTCATTTGGCTTTGAAATACAAACCATCATGAAATTCTTTGTTATCTCTCTCTCTCTAGTATCTCTAGATATTATCTATCTTATCTGAATTTACCTTCCTACAATGAGCATTTAACCTTGAAAGAAAGTCTATTTGAGTGTTAAAAATGGCAAAATCCTCTTCGCTTCACTTTTTATTTTATTTTTTTTATTAAATCCTTAGAGAAGGTCAATATAGTTAGAGCCTCCTCTAAAGTTAAATCCTATTTTTGCTTGCAGAAAAACTTATAGGAAGAAAAGATTAAGGCTATTTGTTTTCAAGAATCCAACCTTAAAACACTTTTTGTGCACATTTGCCCATCTTTGGGTAGATTTGAATGCTGGTTGTGGTGGAGTTGTCATGTATGAGTCAATTTTGAGCATGTTTAAGTGCATAACACAAACCACTGTTTTGAAAATTAGAGGTATAAAGCTGGTTGATAGCCAAATCGAAAAAGAAACGTGAGGAATCAAAAAAAAAATTTAGAGACTCAACATTAATTTATCATCAATGATTTGGAGCAAAGAGGAATTGAAGAGAAAAATCTTGGATAGTTCAAGAAGAGATTCAGAAAAAGAGCTCATATTGATGTGGAAGCACTTCTTTTTGAATGTCTTGAAAAAGTCAGGAAAAAATATGCAACAGTGACTCAGCCCTCCCGGGTCACTGTTGAAGAAAAGACATTAAATTTTGCAAGAAAACTATTTTAGCACAAAACATTTACCTTACACAATCATATCAATTGAAAAAAAACAACAAAAAAGGATTGACAAATATTTTTATTGAATTACACGTAAGATACAAATTAAATTTTAACCTCTTTTCTAAACATATTGGTTTAATCTTTGTGTATGTAAATTATGCTTCATTTCGTTTGAACGCATCATTTTCAAAACCAGTACGGATATAACAAGTAGTTTAGCTGTTTTTTCTGGCTGCGTTATAAGCAAGTCTGACTGTATATTGTTTTTGTGTGCAGAAATTAAAGGGATTTTGTCAGTAAGTGACAGCTTTAATCTTAAATTGCTAGCAGTACTCATTTTGCAAAACTACTAATTTCCAAGAAAAAGTACAACATTGAACATTGAAGAAATGCACACATCTTGCTTTACATCTCAGAGAGAGATTTCAAAGCATCCCGAAGGATGTGTATCCAAAACTTTATTGAATAACAAAAGCAATGTGGCAAGAAAAAGATAAAATTATCAGCATAAAAAAAATTGGCAGTTGTCAATTTGGATTCTCAAGTTCGATAATAGAGATTGAGCACAATAAATATAAGTTAATTTTTGTGAAATTAAGTCTAGAATCTGAATTGTCACTATAGAATCTTAGTATGATCACCAGATTAAATCATTAATTTGCCATTATAATTAAAGTAGAACAAAGAAACAAACAATTTATTGAAAAATTATATGCTTTACTAACGTGTTTCCCTCTATGTTTATTATGTATTGTATGCATATTGTTATCATGTATTACTTGTTTTCCTATGAAACACATAGGATCCCAAAAGCCAATTGAAGCTCTTGAATTATTTTGAAAGCAAAATATTACATGGCGCAAGGTGAATGAACACTCACCAATATTCAAAAATAGAATTTTCCTGTAACAGAAAAAAAGCTTGAAAGTTACCAATAAAGAACCATCAAACAAATAAATCTTATTTGAAAGTTCAGTGGATTGCTCACTGAACACAAAGTGATGAAACAGAACTTTTTGTAAGAGTAAAATAGCTTTATTTGTTGTATAATTCCTATCCTTATTACTACAGTATAGAAATAGGACCCTGGAGTGTGCCAGACTTGACATGAAGAAATGGGTAGTTCTGGCCCTTGAATGAGACAAACCTGCAGTAGTTAATGAGGAAGGCCTCAACCCATTTAAGCAGTTGAACGTTTAGACCAAGGTTTGAAAATTTTAGTACAAGTTTATAATGGGGCACCCTGTCAAATGCTTTAGAATAGTTACTTAGTTAGAATGCTTAGAAAAATCTAGGAAAATGATATCGGATAGAAGGTTTTGCCAATTGTGTCTCTTAAGTCATGTATGAAAAGTATTAATTGGGTAGATACAGATAACGATCTAAATACATGTTAGTTAGGGAAGAAAAAGTTAATTGAGTTAAGTTCAAAGAGTTTGCAGCAAGAGGAGGTGATTGCAATAGGTCTAAAATTAAGAGGGTGGGACAGTGAACCTCTTTTATGAATGGGCATTATCTTATTAATTTTCCAATCAGAGGGTAAGTTAGATGTGCTCAGTGAGACGTGGAAAATAATTAGATAGTTAGAAATTTCATCTGCACAGAATTTGAGAATATGATTTGAGATCCCATTGGGGCCATTAAAGTGGGGTTTTAGCTTTTTTAGAAGATTCAGGATACCAGCTTTAGAGAAAGAGATGGGAATGGAGTTGTCAAGTGAATCAGAAAAGCATTGAGGGGAGTGGGATCGAAAAAGGAAACAGAAGGGAATGGGATCGAAAAAGAAAACAGAAGGGAAGACCCGATTGAACTCGGAAGCAATATCAAGGGTTGAAAGGTCAAAGTTGGAAGTTTTGAGCAAGGAGGTGCCAGCTGATTTGGGGTGGAGGAAATTCCAGAATTTTGAGGGATTTGTTTCAAGATAGGTAGGCAATGAGTTGGACAGGTAATTGGATTTTGGTGAAAAATCAAGTCTTTGAGGTTGCGAGTGGAGACAGAGATTATTTCTGAGTAGGAGAGTTGTTGAATTTGAGTTTAGAGACATCACGCCGAATTCTTCTTTTCAGATGGATAATGTCGCAGTTGATCCAAGGGTTAAAGAGACTTTTGGATGAGGAGCATTTGGTAGGAACAGTGGCTTTGCATTTTTTGATAACAGCTTTGAATTTACTCCAGAGACGTTAAATATCATTAGAAGAGAAAGAGGAAAGTCAGAGAGAAGTCAGGAAAGTGCGTGTGAAGGATATTTTGCATGAGAGGGTAATTGGCCTAATTAAAGTTGAGTTTTTGGCGAGTTTAAAAGAAGGGATAGTATGATGGACGAAGAAGTCTGAAAAGGGAACTTTGTGGTCGAAACAGCCATCAAAAACAGAAAAATGAGAAACCGGGATTTTATTGGAAACCACTATTAGAGGTCTAAAGTAGAAATTGAGTGATTGGATATTCTAGTAGGTTCCAAGATAGTTTGGACGAGGTTAAATTTGAAGAAAATGTTGAGAACTCTATTATTAATACCATGGTTCCCCGAGAGGGACTGAATATTATGCCAGTCTATGCTGGGTAAATTCCAATCACCAGCAGCTATAATTAAAAGGTGTGAATAATGAAATCGGTCCAGAATTGTTTTAAGTTCAATGAAGTAGGGAGGGTCCAAGGCAAGGGGTATGTAAAGGGGAAAAATTGCAATTGGAGTGCAGTTGGGATGATGCCATTTGGCACCGACAATTTCAATATTTGATTCGAGAAGGAATTTCAATTAAGGGGATAGAACTGTTAAAAACAAGGGCAACGCCCCCTCCATGGGTATTTCTATCTTTACGAAAGGCAAAAAAATTTGGTGGCAGAAATTCTGTGTTTTTGATATTACAATGCAACCATGTTTCTGTAACTGCAAGGAAATAGGGATTATGAGTCAGCAGGATGGATTTGAAGAGATTTTATTGATTATGTTTCTTGTATTAACAGTTCCAATTCTGAAGGGATTATTTTGGAGTGGCAAACAGGAAATTAAGGAGGGGCAGTTCATGAGGTGAGGACTAAATGGAGAATGGGCGAAGTTCATTGCATCGATAAAAGATACAGAGTTTTCCTATTTGTTTGTAATTCTTTTTTTATTTCAAGAATATTAGTTGGAGAGCGAAAAATTAAATTTTGAAAACTATGTATATATAATTTATAGTCATCCCTAGAAACCACTGTATTTCTTCCAATACTAAGTCAATCCTTAAGTCAGCCACCTCGTTGGACAATTTGCCTGTTGTGGCGTTGTATTTGTATTTGTATTTGTATTGAAATAGGAGTTAAATTGATTGGCAAGAATCAGAGGTTCAATATTTTCTGGAAGTATATTCTCTTTGTTCTCAGTGCCCAGTATTCTATTAACAAATTTCCAATGTTCATTGTTGTTATGACATTCTTAAGAACTTAAAAAGAGTAGTAATGTTTTTTAGATTGCTTTATTTTAGACCAGATTTTGTTTCTATAAGCTGCTTCTATAGAAAGGTAATAAGGATATTTCCTGGTTTTTATGTGAAGTTGTTGTTTCGTCTTAACTAAATTGCAAACTTTACCAGTACCTATGGTTTACAAACCTTTTCCTTTGAAACAATGTTTCTGCATCTGGGATGATTTTTGACAATAACATTTATGGTGGGTAAAAAGTTATCAAAATCAAGTTCACGATGAGCGGGATCAAATCAAAATTCATAATTTTGGAGAAAATTTGACATATCAGTGTACTGAATAATTTTCATTTCTCTATGTGTAGTTTGATTCATTTTTTGTAATATTGGGGCAGCAAAATGAAGTTTACATACAATCGGAAAATGGTCAGTTATGTCTGTCTCAACTATTGATGAGTAGTATATTTG
Organism: Pholcus phalangioides; assembly: GCF_987345545.1. Taxonomy (NCBI): domain Eukaryota; kingdom Metazoa; phylum Arthropoda; class Arachnida; order Araneae; family Pholcidae; genus Pholcus; species Pholcus phalangioides. The sequence continues at coordinate 30,114,214 of NW_028301600.1, read as the reverse complement.
GTAATAATAGTTGAGTGACATAGATAAATATGATCGATACAAGTATCAGTAAGGGACCTAGTTTGATCAGTAATTAAGGGCAGGAAGATATATACTGACAACATATTCATATAACCAAACTCATCATGATTGGGTTTTAATATGTTCATGTTGCCTACCAATAAGACATTTTAAGATTTTATATTCATTAAAATAGAGTAGAGTTCTTCAACAAATTCTGAAAATGAGTGTGATTGATATAAACAAAGAATAGTTAACTTTAGTGATGGTTGGTTAATGCCAATTACCTCAGCTGTTTCCATTGTGATGAACATAATGTTATAATAATTTAAAGATTTATTTGCATACACCAATATGCCTTCTGAATTATTGTAATTTCCACACAATGGGAATAAATCAAAACCTGATATTTTATAAAGATCAGTCTCTGCATCAAAAATTCACAACTCAGGGAGAATTATAATATCCATATTATCACAATACAACTACTTATAAATGTCATAAAGTAGTCGAAATTGGCCCTAATGCTTCTAATATTCAAGAGAAAAACCTTAAAATTTAATATACAAGTATATTACTAATATTCTTATGTTGTACATTGTGATCAATGGAAAGAAACCTTTCTAGATCCTAGATTATTCATTTTGAGATTTAAATTTTCATTACTATTAACTGACTTGAGATACATCATCTACATGACTGATCCTGAACACCTTGGAGTCATAGGTTTTACACATAAATATCTGACCATCACGAATCCAACATTTGCATTGTTGTATGTTGTTTTGAATGAAAAAAACTAATTTTTCATGTATGGGCTCAAATGTTCATAAAATACACTGGTATGGATTGCAGTCTGCTGTCAATCGAAGAGGCCTTCAGTTTCTTAGATTTAGCCAATTTGAGAAAATTGTCATGATTGGATTTTTTATCAAACTGAATTATGATTAGCTTTATTTTATCCTTTTTCATTGTAGGCATTCAATGTATAACTGTAATACTGTCCACCAAATCATGTTGTATCTGATCTGCTCTAATCTTGTTCTCAATTCAGTCAAATCCTCATTTCAGTCTCTGGAAGACCTTGGATCTCAATATTACACAGACTTGAATATTGTTGTAGTTGTAGTTCACCAATTTCAATGTTAAAAATCTGACTTAAGTTCAGATTTTTCCGATGACAGTTCTTGTTGCTTTGTTTGTAGATAGTAATTGGGATGATATTCTTGTTTTGGTCACTTAGTTCTCTGAACTGGTCAAATATGTATGATTTTAGTGATTGTATGTGTGCATGGAATGCTTCATTCATTCTGTTCACGTTCTCTCTTACCTCACTCTGCAATTTTTCAATATCAAGTGGAGAAAGTAACTACACATCCATCAATGGTTTGAGATCCGGAACCCTTGTAGAAGTATCCTCTGGATCATCTTGGCTATGTGGATCTTTCTTTGATGACTTGTTTGTTTCTTTGCATTTTAAGTATATCCAACTCAGAACTCTGTCACGTCTCAGCCTGCGAAATACCAGCTCTGTGAAAAATCCACAACCATAATGAAGCATTGCATTTTGTGCAACTAATCAAATCATCTGGAGTTATAATAATCTCAGCACACCTGGAACACTTTTTTTCCCATATCAAATAAGATCTGAGCTCTCGTATTATTTGTCTTAGATGAATAAAAACATAATATTTTTAACCCGTAGTACATATCCATGAGATTGTGGTCACCAATTATTATATATGTTATATCAAAACTGAATATGAGTTACGATTAGAAAAAAGAAAATTAAGTAAATAAACAATGAATTTCAGAGAGAGCTTCAATCATACACACCGACTCTTCTAGCTGTTGCCACTGATTAGGAAATTGGTGGCAACAACGTTTCCTAATATTTTTTAAATTGCATCCTCATTTGCAGTTGATTCTTTTATCGTTGAATTTTATTCTTCACAATGCACATTTCAAACAAATTTACCAAAATTTTTAACAAATTGAAGATTTAACAAATGTTTTGAGAATGATCGCTTTACATGAAAAGAAATCACATGCATTTTTTAAATTTCACAAATTTCTCCTTTGCTTTTTTTTTTGTATTTCTGTTTTCTTTTTTTTCCATCAAGCAATGAACCTTGGTGTGAAAAATACTGATATAACATCATATTCAACACTTACAAGAACAGAGTTGTGAAAATTTAATATTGAGTGAAACTAAAAAATACTGATTAGTCATCAGAAAAAAATTTCTGTAACAATATACCTCTCTCTACATGTATTTATGACTTAGGTAAATACTATTTGCTCTATGAAGCCACTGATCTACCTAATGTTGCATTACCGAATAGTTATATTATCATCACTTATTTTCAGTCCACTGCTAGATGTAGGTCTCTCCTAATTTTTCCATTTTTTTTCCGTCTTATGTTTTCCAACCAGTTGACTCCAGTCACCTCTCAGATCTCATTACTCCATCTTGTTTGGGGGCACCTTCTTGGACATTTAACACTTCAGGGGTATCAATTCAGAATATTTGTGATCCATCTGTTGTCTTGTCTTCTTGCAAGGTTATATACAAAATCCAAAATATCATCATCATCAATAACAACCTTTTCAATCCATTGCTGGATGAAGGTCTCCTCTAAATTTTTCCATTCTGTTCTGTCTGATGCTTTAGCCATCCAGTTGACTCCAGCCACTTTCCGATCTCGTCAATCCATCGTACACGGTGATGCCTTCTTGGACATTTAACACCACGGGGGTACCAACCCAGAATACTTGTGGTCCATATGTTGTCCTGTCTTCTTGCAATATGTCCAGCCCACATTTTCATTTTAAACATTTAATTCTTTCCATGATATCATATACCTTTGTGTGGTTCCTTATCCAAGTGATTCGTTTTCTGTATCTCCTTGTAATGCCTAGCATACATCTTTCCATTCTCCTTTGTGTTGTCTGTAACCTTTGTATCATCTTGCTTGTGAGTGTCTGTGTTTCAGCTCCATAAGTCAGTGCTTGTAGCACACACTGGTTAAAAACTTTTCTTTGCAGGCATAATGGCATGTGACTCTTTAGAATTACACAGTTTTTGCCAAAAGTGAAACCCAAAATATATATACTTATATTTTGCCTTATTAGCAATTTAAATGAGTTTTTAGTAAGAAACTTGGGTAAAAACTTTGAATTCCAATTAAATATTTTTATCGATAATATAAAATTTTATATTTTATAGAATAAAATCCAAATTTAAAATAAAAAAATAAAACTACCACCATGAGAAGTTGTGAAATATTACTCCAAATAAGATGAAACATGAGTGTTGAAATGAAGAATAACAACATCATAGATCATATCATTTATTCAATAATATTATGACACTAAGCTTTAGAGGAATTTCAGTATCACACAGAAAATTAGATACAATAAAAATATCATATTTATAAGGAAATCAATCCATCCTATAATATATTTTTAAAATACATCAGTTTCCAAATTTTAATTCTATAACATGTATTCTTTTGTGTATCAGATCTTCCAGAGAAAATCAACTATACCTGAGATCAGACATTGTGAGAACATTTTTGAACTTTCTTTTATCCTAATACCTGAAAATCCACAAAATTAGGGCTTGCAACAATAAATATTGTTTATAACAAAACAACTTGAATACAATAATCAGAAAAAAGATGTTTGATACTAATGAAAAAAAGAAAAATGTAATAAAGATAACATTTTACAAGTTATCTCTGATACATACAAATAAATTTTTAAAAAGATTAGAGGGTTCAGCGGAATAATGGCCTAAGTATTTTTTTCTAAAACTTTGAAGGAGACGCAATAAAAGTCATCACTGAATTAGGCAGATGCTTTTTTGCCTTGAAGTAACATAGACCATTATTCTATCAAACTCCTATGGCAGTGAAAACAATGAACACAATGGTGACATAGACCATTGTTCCAATTATAGAACTCATCATTGTAGCTGTATAAAGTGGCACAGCAATGACGTATGTTGGTTTCTGCAGGAAAATAATTAAGGAACATATAAAGCGTTATTCACTTCAAAAATCAGATTTCACAAAAAAATGTAACATAGACTATTATTCGGTCAAACCTTTCTATTATATAACCCATTTTGCAAGAACAAACTTATGTTTAAAAACCATCTTAACGATTAGAAAAATTTCTAATTTTTGGAAATACAGTCGATGCTTGTTTTTATGAACTCATAGACTTAATAATTAGTTTGTAAAATCTAGAGTTCGTAAATGGAAGAGACAGTAAAAAAATGGGGTAAATAAAAAATGATTTAGTCACTCATTTTTATTTTTCAAAAAAATCATAAATTTTTGTTTGCTTCATCACAACATTTTGGTAAACATAAAATTTCATGGAATTGAGGTAGGATAACATATTACATGCGAACCTTGCTTTTCTGAAATATTTTAGGGAAGGTAAAATGCAGCTGGAACCTATTGTTGTTGCAATGATCTTCTGCTGATCTTTGATTCGAGTACTTAATGTCATTTTTGGAATCTGGTACTTTTACAACTTCTGTCTTTGTAAGAGTTTGCACATTGATTTCTTTCAATTTTTTTTTTCATCTACTGTATGTGTGTCAAGCATAATCTTTTCCATTTCATTGACATTATGAGGAGAAAAGTAGACTATCAGCCTTTAGTCCAAGAGTTTGAACAACTCTAAATGCCTCATCAATAAGCTAATATACTATACCATTTCTCAAACCACCAGTTTATCTAATCATAATGCACATAGAGTGAATTACATTGTCAACACATCTTCACTTCAGTCACCTATGGCAACAGTCGAATCCTTCTTCATGGCATGTGTTTGCAGAACACCTGCATGTTGGTGATGACAAATTAATGAACTCTCTATCTCTCCTTCTGCTTCTTTTATTTTCTCTTGAGACACATAGAACGTCTGAATTTGAAGCACACTTTTGGTTACAATGAGCTCATGCAGCTGGAAGAATAAAATAACAGGAAGAAAAGGAAAGAAAAACAAGTTCATAAAATAGTTTTCATAGAAACGAGAATTTCCAAAATAGAGCATATTTTAACATTAGCTCTATGGCATGCTATTGGGGACAAAGGACCAATTTGTAAAAATGTTCATAAATTGGAGGTTCGTAAAATCAAGTGTCGACTGTATCTAACATCTCATAAAAATCAGTAGTACACATTCAGAGAAGAAACAGCAAAAAATAAATTTGACACAAGACACATTCAAAACAGTAATTAACACGTAGTAAAAAAACAAAAAAAAAAATTTTTAAGTACTGAAAGTATCAAAACAGCCATTTTGCTTGATCGTTGGTTTATGTTGGAAAGAGTGCTATGTTTTATTTAAGTACCAATGGCAATAATGAAACAAAATACTATACTGATTCATAAAAAAACAAGTAAAAATGGTAAACTTCAGCAATATCTTAGAAGTATTGTCTTTCTCAACTTATAAGAAAAGGGTCCCAAGGTGTTGTCCTAAAAAAAATTATGAAAAACTTAAGTACATTTATCTTATCCAGACACACATAAAAACAAAAAATTAGTGACAAAGTGAAATTATTAAAGCACAAAAAATGATTAAAAATGACAACAGTTGGCTATTCATTGCTTCTTGCACTTATTGACATCTATAAAAAACTTTTCACTTTCTTTTCCTTCCTTCCAGCTTCTCTCTTCTACAAACTAGTTATTTCCCTTTTTCTTTTCTTTATTTGCATTGAACCAGATGATGTGTTGTTTGAATGATGCCACTAACACTCTAGGGTAGCTGGATTTTTAAATTCATTCTTTGCCTGTATTGATGTTCAAAATATTAATATTTACATTTTTTTGAGTGACCCATAATAATTCTGCCAGATTTTTTTTGTTCATATTTAGATGAGTAGAATCACTGGTAGTTTTTTCAAAACTTTTTGAAGACGTCGCCTTTGGACCCTTTCCATGTCAGTTAATTTTGAATCTATATAATACTATACTCTAAAACTTAACACAAGTACAAAATGTGGATTTTTAAAAACCTTTCAACTGCCCATGAAGTCAGAGATCTACCTCCCCCATACATACATATAAAATTTTGCTTTTTGTTGTTCCAAAACATCTCTAATTCCTCTTAGGAAAGATAGATGGCATCTGCACAAGGAATAAAGGGTTACTGCAGGTTCAACCAGCTAGCAAACCAGATTTAAAAACCTGCTAGCTAGAAAATCAATAAAATGCAAATTGGATTAGAAACATATCTTTTACACGACCTATTTTGAAATTTTATATCAAACCTGATTTAATGAATCAGACATAGAACCAATATTTTTATTCATTAAATCAAGGAAAATTGTTGTATCAGGGTTGAGATTAACACAAATGTATGTACAGAGACTTAAAAAAATTTGTTAAATCAAGAAATTTGTTAGATCAGAGTTTGTTATATGTTTGTTGTTCAACTGTATGTCATTTGTTAGAACTTTAAGCATCTAAAGTAACCCCCCCCCCCCCAATTGATAATGGGAGCAGTAAAAGAGTTTTTCAGACTCAAAAAATTAAAAAAAAACCAGTATACGTACTCACATATACGTTTTAGCTTTTAATCAGAAAAATGAACATAAATATCACTATGACAATTAAACAGAACAGAGAAATGAAATCAGGGCAAAAAAAAATATTTATGCATCAAAAAAAAAATTACATTTTTAAATATATTCCCAAAAATATTACCTTTACTACTGGATTTCCTTCTGGGACCCTAGTAGTTAACATATTAATATATAAAACTTGAGAAAAGTTTTGGCACAACAAAAATAATCATTCTTAATTTACAGCATAAATTTTCAACAAGAATCTGTTTTTAATTTTCCATTCAAATCCAATCTCTATTTACTGATAAACGTAACAAAGAAGCAAGGAAAAAAAATTTCTTGATTAAACTACAAATATTCCAAATTTTATCAATTTACACCTGAAGACTTACACTTCTTTAAACACACAAATTTTGGCTTTAATCAATACTGATTTAAAGCATAAATTGCATAAAGTTAGCTATCTCATTCTTCTAAATAATCATAATAACTTAGTTAAAATCAATATATTATACATTCACAAAAAGAAGGGAAAAAACACAGTGTAGTTTTTAAACAAATATATATTCACAAATTCCATAAATATACTGGTAGCAATAGATTTTATTTTCATGTGCAATGGCAAATACATACAAATGATAACATGGTCAAATATACAGGCATTAAAAAAATATATGGAATATATATATATTCATTGTAGTAGTAAAAGAAGTTGAAGAGCTTTATTTTAGATTTTTCGTTTTTGATAGTTGTCTGTTTAGTTCACGTTTTTCAGAGGTCAGCCGAGCAATTTCTTCACCCAAAGTATTTATGTTTTCCTAATAAAAAAGTACAGGAAGTGTCATGTGAATTTTCATAAGCATTGTTGAAAAAAATATAAAGGAAGACATTAAATACAGTATAGTATTACTGCATATCTAACATTTATAAGAAAAAGCTTGAATAACAGAACTGATATATCCAGAGTCAAAAGAATACTTGTTTTTAAAAGTTTAAAGTTCAAAAGAAATTATTAAAATTTTTATGTCCATTCTTTGTCGCACCACGGTCATTTTCTGCACACGAGGGCTAATTAGACTGGGACCTACAATTTATTGCCGATTCCGAATGGCAGGCTTGTTTGTCAATTCTTTGCTATAAGTATCTTGGAGTAACTGCTATCAGAAGCATCTGCTATGATAAAAGTAATCATAATCAATTTTTAAAGAAAGAAGTGAAAAAATGATTTTTGAGAATTTTTTAACATTACAGCGAATTCTTTCTAATTTTGAAATCGTTATAACTAAATATTTTTTGTATCTTTAACATTAGCTATTTGACAATCACTTGAAAATTACTCGTTGTAGCAGGATTGTTGTTATATCAGACTTTATCAGCTCAGCCCCACATAAATTAGAGTAATATATGCTTTCAAGTTTCTTGCATAATACTTTAACATATACACACATGTAAGCTTGTTAAAGTTTTTTGTATTGAACTGATTCCCAAACGGTATGTTAAGGCACTCATAGGTAAGTAGAATTAACGTATGCAGGATTTTCTCAGGAAAGGGAGGGATTTATCTTTATTTTCTTACCAAAAGGTTTTTGTTTTCAACTGCAAAAAACACTATAATCTTGCCCTCCCAAGTACTCCAGTACCGCACGATATGTTGAGAATTATGTTGAAGATAGTGACACACCATGCAAATGTAACCTGGGGAAGAAGAAACCCCATGCATCCTTTCTGGCAGTCCTCCTTGTATGACATGCATCAAACTGAGAAGCAAAAAAGGATCCTGTTTTGCACAGCTGTCAATGCAACCACGCAAATGTTTTCGGATTGGGCAACTGCCTGTGGGGAAAACACTCACCGTACATTCATGCTGCTTCTGTGGTACTTCTGTTTCAAGCTCTGTTAATGAAATGCATGTCTGCTTTTCTCAGTATTACTAAAGTGCGCCATTATCCTGTATGTTACAACTGTTAGAATGGTTGCACACTGGAATAACTTCACAGGGCTGGCGTTCGTGCCTTTTATTCATTGTAATGCAGATTTGCTTATGGTTTCTTCTTCTTCCCCAGGTTACATTTGCATGTATGGTGTTCTTTTCTCCCAATAATTTTTAACAGGAATGCCATTTTAATGTTTGCAGAGTGGCTGTTTCGAAACACATGCTGGCGCATTTGCGTTTCATGTTAGACCATACATTCTTTGATGACAATTGTTTGTACAGTATTATTGTGCACTACCATCTTTTAAAGTTTATGCCATTTTTTCTGAACCACCCTGTATATTTTGCTTTTCACTTATCATTCAGCATTCATAAAGATGATCATAATTCAAGAGATTTGGTTTTATATAAGAATGTCAGGTTGATACAGAAAAATAGAAAAATAAAAAAGAAACAAATACCTTAAGGGTTATATTTTTCAATAAAGTATCTTCAAGAACAGCTTGGAGCTTATTGTTTATTTCCAGTGAAAGATCAAGGGTCATATGAGAGTCACTTAGTTGTGAGCGATAAACAGATGCCATAATACCTCCTTTCTTGGCAAGATCCATCTTGAAAAAAAAATGAAAAGTTTAAAAATAGATTAATAACAATTTCTACATTATCTTAAACTTAGTATAATTAAATTTGTGATTCAATGAAAATAAACTTAAAAATTATAAAGCTGGTTATAAGAATGATATACTGCAGCAAAATAAAAATATTTTTCTTTCTTGAGACGACCTGCAAAATAATTTTTTCTTTTATAGCAACAATCTGTGCTTGACACTAATTGCAGGAAGCTGTTTCCAACAAATCTGCTATCAAGGAACAAGTCTTTCCTTGATATCTTGGGCAGAGGAAAAAGCGATCTATCTTTCACTAATTGAAGGGTTGGAAGAATAACGGTGTATGTCACATTTTTGTAAAATCAGTGCTTTGACTGAATAATGTTCCATATAACTTCTGTTACAGGTTTCTTAAGCTAGTTCCTGCAGAAACCCACATAATTCATTGCAATGCCATTTTGAGCAGCTGCAATCATGAGTTCTATAATTTGAACAATGGTCTGATTTGCTATTGCATCTCAGTTTGTGTTACTCTCAAGATGAAAATTTTTTTCCTTTTTCTAATCCAGAATAACTTTAATCATGTCTCCTGTAAAGTTTGAAAAAAACATAGGAGATAAAAACGGCATACAACTTATTCATCTGAACCCTTCAATTAAATACATTTTGATTGATTCCCCTGCCCGAATTCTGGGATGAATATTATTTTTTTCACGCTATAAATTTACTAGAACGGGGACAAATATTGCTTTGGGACCCCCCAAAATGGTAATGTCTCATGAGTATTGAAAGCACAGATACATTCACCAGTGATATTTCAGTGGTTTTTATTCCATATATAAGATGCTTACATCTTTTATTTTAGGTAACAAAGCGAAACCTGTTTATAATGGTATTGTACGGACAATAAAAATGCTGTTATAGAGTGGTTATTATTGTAGATTGAGCATTTGCACTATTTTTTATTGAATAGAAATTCCACCAGGAATAAAGAAAATATTGTTATGGGCAGGTTTATATCATTATAGACAGTATCAGACCCGTAGCCAGAAATTTCATTCAGGGGGAACCAAAATGATAGAACAATAGATTTGGCCATCTTTTTCCCCTTTTTGAGTCATTTTCTCACATTTTGGGGGGGGGGGGAACAAGACCCCCAAGTTCCCCCCCCCCCCTCGTTACGGTCTTGGACAGTATCATTATACATAAGTTTCACTGTATTTGTAATATTTTTGCAACAAAGCATATATTTAATTAAACAAACATGTGCTTTACTAAATATTAGAAGAAAAAAAGAAATTATAAAAAAATAGATAATTAAAAAATAAATAAATTACCTTTACTTTCTTTCCCTTTGTTAGCTAATGATAATATTGAAAACAAATATGTAAAGCAAATGCCACAAACATATACAGAAGCTTGTATAAAATGTATACATACAAAGAGAAAAATGAAAAAAAAAATTCCCATAAACATGTAAGGCTTATAAATTAGACCAAGATGTTTAATACTTTCAAATGAAGCTAGTCAACAAAAATAAGGTTTTAACAAGGAAGAAAAGCTGATTAACACTTTATCTATCTACCCCATTGTGAAAATAAAATTGTGTAATTAATAAAAATATACACAGGGCGATTAAAAATTCATCATTCAAATTTGGTTGAGAGGTAAAACATAGCATAACATGATTTCACATATGAAAGTATGGTGACAAATGTCATGTAGAGGGGAAATATGCCCAGAAGGGAAAATGAAGGATACAATACATGCAAGTGTTAAGTCAAATAAAATGTATTTATTCATCATTATTACAGAGTTACAGCAGGTACTCAAAGTTGCAACCATGCTAGAATATAGGACTTAAAGGCCAGTCGTAGTCCAGGCTCTGTCCCTGGTGGGATGTAAGCCGTTTACCCGGGAGGGTTGGACTACGCTGGAGAATAGAATATAGGACTGACAGTTCCATTGCATTGACAGTCGAACATTCTGGAAAATATCTGGTATATCACAGGCATTGCTGGGGACAACTATTAGTTGTGCTGCAAGGTCCATATCATTGTCAACAGGAGTCTCACACAGCACACAAAGTTTTTTGTGGCACCCAAATAAAAAAAATTGAGATAAAATTGAAAAAATTGACTTAGTGAACAAAAGTTGTGGACACACAGCATAGTCTAATACATCATGTGTATAATTGTGACTATACACTTCCATGTGAAACTGTGTTCTCATGCTCTTCCAGACCTCCCCACCAAATTTGAGTGATGAATTTTGAATCACCATGCATAATGATAATAGATAACTTATTTGAATTTGGTAGGTAATTTTAGTTCTAATTGAGAGGGGTTAATGCCTGGTGAACTATTAAAGCTGAGACTTAGTTAGTTTGTTCTTTCAACAGTTTAACACTTGTAGATTGCATGTCTATACTTAAGTAAGAATGGTTAAAAATTGATTTACACCACTCCTTTAACCCCCCAATTAAAAACAAAATTGTTTTCACCATCAATAGATAAAAAGTTAACCTTTCCAAAGTTTTTGACATATTACGTCGGAAGTTGTATGGAAGAAATACAAAACACCATTCCCTTTGATGAAATTATTATTTTGAGTGTATGAGTTAAAGATTACAAAGCAACCATATGAACTGTTTGTGTGAGGTTCTCCCTCTCAAAATTTATTTTTCATTTCTTTGGTTACATCTGTCCAAGGGGTTATATATTAAAATAAATTCGCGGAGAAAGAACATAAACACATTATGATAATACATTATTTTTACAAATGATTTTCTGATGGTCCTACATGAATAAAATATTAGCCTGTTATTTTTATGTAAGAATAGCAGCACCAAAGTAATGATTGCAACTCATTTTTGACATGATGCCTAAAAGTTATTTGACTTTCCCCACTTTCCAGCCCCATTCAGTCCAACTTGTTTGATTCAAAGTTGAAGGGGACTGCAAAAAAATAAAGAATTTGAAAAGTTCAAATCAATTAAGTTCTATGTAGTATTTCATTCTGGGTTTCAAAGCTGGCCTTAGCGATGTGCTACAGCTAAGCTGGTCCCTAGCTTTGAGGTGGCTCCTTATTTATAAAATAGAAATGGGAAAAAAATATTTTGTAACAATAAAACAATATGGATGCTCTTCATCTATGATAATTATTACAAAATCAATAAAAGCTTATATAACAAAATTATATCTCTTAATAACATCCCCTCTCCCCTGGAACTGAAAATTTTGTCAGCCAATACTGAGTTAAATACTGTGCATTGAAACATTATTCCACAGGACTCGCAAAAGTGTCAGTAAATACGGAATAATTATTACAGGAAGTTCTACTATATAAAGAATTAGAGAAAACTATTCATATCGTGAAAGAGGCCCTGTGTCTGGCAGGGGTGGGCATACTGCATCTAATCCCTGCATAGTGAAAGAATCTTACAGCTCTTATTGAAACTATTTATGATGATAATAAATCCACTCTCTTCAATATTCATCTTTGTTAAGTAAATAACAACACTAGGCCTTAAATACAGATCGCTACTGAGAGCAAGTTATTCTTGTCTTTGACCATAATTAGAAAAACATGACACTTTAATATATGTGACTCCTTTCTTCACCAGAAAACTATATAACTGTGACAAATATTCACTCATAGACGTCCCCCATATATCTACTGTATACAGGGAGCATAGCTAACAAACAGCACACACCACATTCTACTGATGAACTGTTGATCCTAGAAGCATACTTCAATGAGAAAAGTATTTAAATAATATGTAGAATTCAGAAACATCATTCATGGTGCAAGAGGTTTTATATTTATTAAAATCTAAAAATTAACTTTTCATATGGACACCCTGTCCTCAAAATCCAATGAGAAAGTTGTTGTTCTGTCTTTCATGAGACCAACAACAATAACGAAAATTTCCACGTTTCTAAGAGCAATATTCACTTAAATATTTAAATTAAAAAATGGGAGAAAGGTTAGGAAAGAACAGCATAAACGAGGGAAAGAAGTGCTGTCATTAGTTTATGCTGTTCTTCCCAACTTCTAATTTTTAATTCAAATATATCAGCAAATATCAAACTAAGAAATATTGATTTTTTTGTTGACATCCAGGAGAGACAGCGTGAAACAACTTTATAATTAGGTTTTTGAGCACAGGGTTGTTCATATGAAAGTTGATTTTTTTATTGAAATAACTATACAACCCCCTTGCAACATGAATGACTTATCTGAGTTCTACACATTATTTGGATACTTTTTCTAGTTGCAACTATGCCTTTAACCCTTTCCGGCGCGGTGTCCCCATAGCGAAACCACCTTTTCAAAATTCCATCAAAAAATAACTAATTTTCGCACAGTAATCATTTAAATCTTATTAAATAGCTTAAGATTTAGATTTTCTGTCAGAGATGGCAGCATCATACTGGTTTTGTTTTGCAAGTGGTAAAAAAAATCCGCCATTTTCTCTATTTTTATAGTACTTGTTTTAAAATTTATTTCCTAATAAAAAAAAACTTTTTTTCAAAAATTGATAATGGTTTTTTATAGATTTTGCCCTATTTGTTGAAATCAAGCAATTCAATAAACTTAAGAATAGTTTAAAATCAAATTATGAAAGTTTTAAAAAGGTGGTTCCATACTGAGGACACCGCACACCTAGAGCAAGGAGATACACCAAGTGACGTCAGTGTGAAACCACCTCTCTTGAGACGAAGCGACACTGGTTTTTCTTCATTTTCTCCCCTTTGTCTTGTTTACTAGAAAATGGGTGACAGCAGCAATGGTGTTGAAACATCTCAGATGTGTATTTGTGGTAGAAATTTCGGGGGTTAGAATGGAAGACACAACATGTGTTATTTTTTTGTCCCACACATAACCATTCTTTCATTCTAGTGGTTTTAGAACAGCTTTTTCTTTTGACGACTACTTTCTATGCTCCCTCTACTGCTTTGATTTTATTTTCTGGAATTTATTTCGCCTTGAGTCCCCCCCCCCCCTCCTCAACCGATTATTGGGCATTTATTACTTTTATTGGTGGTGAAATGCCTATAAAATTCCTAAGTACAGTTGAAGCAATATTATACTAATTTCAGAGCTTCTCTCTGATCTGGAGTCTAATGCATCTGATGATACACCAGATAAAGAAAATAAAACCAAGCTTACTGCATGGATTATCACGAAAATGATGCTGATGTATACACTACTCAATGCCTGGATCCTCCCGACAATTTCATATGGTTCAGGAGAAAAAAACTAAAATCCAGATTTCAAGGAAGAAGTGGGACCATCTTAGTAAATTCTACGAATGCCGGATACATCGCCAATCTTGATGTTCTTATTGTTTTTTTCAGTGCCACTGATGGAAAATTTGGCATTTCGAGAAAATTTATATGCCACTCAAGAAGGAAAATTTACACTGCTATCTCATTGAAAAAGATTTACCACCTATCAATATGCTTATGTTGATCATTTTGGCCTACAAAATCGGTAGAAAGGGAATTTTTCAAACAAAATGTTGCTTTTCCTGCATTACACCCTAGGGAAGCTTTCAGTGTTCTAGGTGTGCGGTGTCCCACTTTGCGACCACCTGTTGTTCGCTGGATTTTGATGAAAATAAAATAATAGTTGCAAAACATATTTATATGAGTCCTATGTATCAAGTATATAAAGTTAGTTCGGCCAAAAAAAATCTTTTTTATATAGTGCCCCTCAAAGGGTTAAGACCAAAAGTTCGCCAGTAAAATGTGGTATGTGCGTGAGCTATGCACCCTGTATGTACATCTTTCATTATATGGTGTACATAAGCATAAGATATAGCATCTCAGAAACCAGTATGGAATCCACTTATGGAAAAGAAAAATCTAACTAGGCATGTTCACTCTCCAACATCACATTGGTGTGACTGTAAATTCCATGTCTAGCAAATTTTCTGCATAGCTAAAAATAAACTGCAGTGTTTCAGAGAAATTAGAACAGCTAAGAGATTAATAAATATGCAATGTGCATCCATTGTATCACTGATTTCTTTAGGGCTTTTTTTTTTATAATAACATCATCCTAAAGTATTCCCAAGAGATTTGTATGATCTGTCCAGGGACTTTGTTAGCATTAGTACACATCCATGTCCAAACTGGGAATCAAACCCAGACCTGCACAGTGAGAGGCTAGCTTCCTAACCAGTTAAATGTCAGGTGGCATTTTTTCCCACACAATTTAATTTTTCTCACACCATGGTGATTTTATACGCTTTAATAACACTGTTTTAAAAACACACATGCACAATGAGGTTAGAGCTAATTTTAAATTACTACAAAATTCATGCAAGTGCTGGCTGAAATTGTCATGTAGATTTTTCAAGTGGAAGTTTATTGGCAAATCATCTGGCTGCCAGAGGAGATTTTGGGTTTTTTTTTCTTTTTTTTCCACAAGATAACCACTGCAAATTTTAGATTCACTCACACTTCAGATTCATTAACTCAAAATTTGGACACAGCAATATTCATTTAGATATCTGAATCATCATATCTAAAGCTGGCAAATTATTCCAACAGAACTGTTAGAAATTGACTTCACATACATTCACTCCTTTTAACTGTGTTTTTTGCCTGGTATAAAATAAATAAATATATATATTCTGCCTTTCCAAACAGGCTTTTGAAAGACATAACATTGCATTTTTCTGAAATTCCTAAATTAGCACAGAAATTAAGTGAACATCATTTTTTCCACATCATTCAAGAGAGGCTAAAAAATACACTGCTGGCTACCGTAAATGCAACACCCTGAAGGAAGCATGCAAATAATATGAAATTTACAACATGCATTAGCGGAGGTGAGATATGCAAATGATTAGAATTTCAGCGCAGACGCACATCACGCGCGCCTGTGGCGCCACTTCAAAGCGCTATTTAAGGCTTGGAGATTTCGACTATTTGAAGTACGGCAATTGTGTTTTTCTTGTGGTTTTTTCAAAAAAAACGATCAATTATGCCTCGTAGAAAACAGCGATCATCTTTTGATCAAGTATCCGAGTTCGACAGAGGAAGGATAGTGGCCTACCGAGATTGTGGATTATCTTTCAGGGAAATCGGTAGTCGTGTTGGACGAAACCAAACAACTGTAATGCGGATATGTGATCGTTGGATGCAGGAGGGTACGACGGACCGACGTGTTCGATCGCATCCACCTCAGTGCACCACTTCACGTGATGACAGGCGTATTGTGCGTATGGCAGTGACGGATCGCTCAGCCACATCACGAACCATAGCACAGCACATTCAGTCTGTACCGCATCATCCAGTGTCTGCGCGTACCATTCGACGCCGTTTACAGCAGAGTGGTCTGTCCACAAGACGTCCATTGCTTCGTCTACCCTTGACGCAGAACCACAGACGTCTCCGCCGCCAATGGTGCGATGAAAGAAGGATGTGGACGGCACAATGGAATGAAATTGTCTTTACTGACGAGTCACGCTTCTGTCTGCAACACCACGATGGTCGGATTCGAGTCTGGAGACACCGTGGAGAGAGGATGCTGAACAGCTGCGTTATGCACCGCCACACTGGTCCTGCACCGGGTATTATGGTATGGGGCGGTATTGGATATCACTCTCGCACTACTCTAGTACGCATTGCCGGTACTTTAAAAAGCTAGCGCTAAATCTCCGAGGTGTTGGAGCCAGTTGTCCTTCCTTACCTTCAGGGCTTGCCCACAGCCATATTTCAACAGGATAATGCGCGACCACACGTGGCACGCATTGTCCAAAGGTTCTTCGTCAATCACCAGATTGAATTGCTTCCCTGGCCAGCTCGCTCTCCGGATCTTTCGCCGATAGAAAACATGTGGTCCATGGTTGCTCAACGATTGACCCAGATTACATCCCCAGCTGCCACACCAGATCAACTTTGGCAACGCGTGGAAGCTGCTTGGTCTGCTGTACCCCAAGAACACATCCAAAGTCTCTTTGAATCAATGCCGAGGCGTGTGGCAGCGGTGATCTCCAACAATGGCGGCTACTCTGGCTACTGATTTTGGCAGGAACCACACTTCACAGAAGTCTATAAATTTAATCATTTGATGCTTGGTCAACATGTTATCTACAAAATAAATATTGTTGCGATATCTCTTGTCTTTCTTGGTGTTGCAATTTGGGTGGCCAGCAGTGTAGATTTAAAAAATACAAAAAGGATAAAAAAAATTATTAATTGAAAATGGTGAATAAGGTTACTTTATTCTGATCAGAAGAACTTGAAGTGAGAGCTCCAGCTTCTATCTTCACTACATAATTTTGTATAATCCTACAAAAGATAATTCCTACACTTTTAAACTATTTTATGAATTAAATAAAGACATGAGAAGACAATTAAATTTTTTAAACAATTTTCACTACTTAAAGATATTGATTTATGTTTTTATTCCCAATATCAAGCTTTAACCGGTCATCTGAGGATGATTTCTCCAAACCAGGGTTTTCCAACGTGAAAGCTCACACGGAACCCTTGCTTGATGGTTATGAGGCTAATAAGATCCATGGAGGATTGTGTGCTTCAGGTTGTTAGAAAAAAAATGGAAAGTCAATTAGCTAATTAAAACTCTGTAATTTTTGTAAATTTGAATTTTCTCTAAATTTTTGAGACAGTCATGTTTTGTATTTTTGATTTCCTAAATGTTCTTTCATAGAAAGGTTTTTTTCTATAAATGTGGAAATACTTCAGGTATTATCCATTAAAAGGTGCCAATTTTTTTCTTGTTAATTTAAGAAAAGTGCATTATCTAAACTTTTGAGATGGACTGTATAAGCAACTCTCCACAGAAGTTTAACTTATAATACTGGTTTTCCAACAAAAGGATTAATAAGTAACAACTGTGATTGCGATGCCATTTGCAATTATTAAGAAAAATCAAAGTCATGACCCTTTTTTTTAAAGGATAATTTTTTCACATGAAGAAGCATTCACTTATTCGATCAACTGAAATATATCATTTTTATTTTAAACGTGAGTAATTTGGATTTTCAGGAAAAGATGGGAAAATTATATGCACAGTGGTACTTGAACATATCAGATTTATTTGCTTCTGAAAGTTGCTCTGATAAAAAAAATCGTATATAATAAATGAATTTGTTCATATAAAATAATGGAAAGTTGATTAACTTGTTCCAGGTATAGCTCATATTAAAAATATTAAAATTACCAATTAATATGGTACAATATAGCATATTATATTAAGAGTAAAAGTGATTTGTTTACTAAGAAAAAATACACCTGAAAATGTTGTCATGTTCCAACTTTTCAAAATTGCCAGAATTTTTACACGTTGATTGAGTTTTTACAACTTTTCTTCTTGCACCTTTTCTGCTTATCAGTTGAATATTTGCTTGCGTTTTGTGCATTCTCAGCAAATATTCTTCTCTTGTAACTTGGTGGCTGGTCGTCCACTGGAAGCTATTATGAACAAAAACAATTTGCATGTATGTGTCAGACCACCGTAGTGGTCTGGTGCATACAAGCAACTTGTTCACTTGCAGTAGCTTCCAGTGGACGACCACCAGGATTGCTTGCAATAGGAGGCACTCAAGTTCGACATACCACTGTACTTGGCTTTCCTCCATTCCATATTATTTTGATGCAAACAAATTTTTAATAATTCTATGAAACTTCCGCAGGAGCAATGTCACATTTAAAAAAAAAAACTAGATGCTTACTTGGATTTCTTTTTCATTTCTTTTACCAGCTGACCAATATGATCTTCTAGAAATTCAATTTTGTCATTTCTTTTTGCCAGCATTTTCTGCAGCTTAACTATTCTTTCTACTAACATTTGTTTGTTTACTTCAGTAGGTATAGTTGCGACGGGGAGTGAGTTTTGAGCAGGAGTCTTAAGAATAAAAGAATTGAAATATATGGTGTACCAAAAAAGATGAAAAAACTCTTTCTAAATCATAAAATTTTTCAACATAAAGCAATCCTTCAGAGAAGGATATTTTATATACATTATATATTAAAATTTGCTATAATACAGTAAAACATTCTCTAATGGCCACATATTGTTGGAACCGAATGCATCCCATAGAGTTAATATTACAAATAACATCCACACAATGATCATTTCTGAACAACGGCCATTTTGGACATGGAGTCTGGAAAAAAATATGCATATCATTATAAGAAAAATAATTTTCAAGCTGATTTTCAAGGGATTTTTTTCTCATCCTAACTCTATGGGGGAAAATATTGTGTATGCTTTCTCTTTTCCCTGATACAAATGCTAGATGGATTTATTGGAGAAAGTGGAGAGAGAAAAAGGGCCATTGAAGTGGTCTATAGTTGTGCTGCGGGCAACTCAAGTGATCTCTCAATGTACCGTAGGGCACTTAAGGGATCTTTAAATGCACCTTGGGTTACTTAAGTGGCATGTAAAATGTTCTGCGAGTCACTGGAATGATCTGAGAATGTGCCGCTCAGTTCATTCTTACAAAATTGGATTTCAGATACTGGGCTACATCAGATGACTCCGAGGGAAGCATTTGGCCCATGTGCCATGGGTCGAGCATGTATAGTCAAGTTGATCGTGGGTGGAAACAAAGAATTATTTGGGTTGCTGGTACACTGTCTAGGTCTATATCAGTTTTTTTTGCCAAGTCGTTTCTTTTGTGTTCTATCTCAGCATTGCAAGCCTAAATAGCCTTAATATCTTTTAGGATGTCAAAACAGCACCGTATAGATCGAATAATAAGTTGTTATTATATTATCAATATAATCCTATATTCTAATATAATCATTGTATAGTTATCATAATCAGTTACAGAATGAATTATAATTTCACATGTTATATAGATAGTAAATTTTAGTTTTTTTTTCTTCAGAATAAAAACAGTTATTCCCAATAATGGCCACATTTTCACAGTCCCATTAGTAGTCGTTGCTGGGAGGATTTACTGTATTTAAAAGCAAAAAGTATAGAACAATTTGGCAGAATATTCTAAACTAAGTAAGATATGTGACATAAATACCACAATTTTTCCTCCACAGAATGATACAGGAGGTGAAACCTGAGGTGCAGAAGTAACTGCACTAATAGCAGGATTTATACATGTGTTGTTCATGTTGTCCAATGAAGCAGAAGAGCTTGCACGTGAACCTAGACCTGATTTTTCTACAACAGATGGAGGACAACCAACACATTCGCAGAGTTCAACCCGTTTACGACACTGCTGAAGTTCTCTGGATAGCTCCTGAAGTACAATAGAGACGATCATTTTTCAATTGTATGCAGCATATTCCAAAAATATAGAAATGATTGTCAATCACCAATTTTCAAACATTTTAAGATATAGTGATTACTTTAAACATTTTCTTTGAAAAATTTACAAGAATATATTCACGTCAAGAAAAATATATAAAAAAAATCCCCTGGTCAACCACATTCATCTAAATAAAATTTTCAAGTTTTATGTATTTTTCTCTTTGTAAAAAATTGTAGGTGCTAGCAACTAATTTAAAAAAGAAATTACAAGATTTTAAATAAAATTATTTTTTCACAAATTTTGCCATCTTGTAACTAAATGTAAAAAATCATCTCATTTCTTGGGTACTGCAAATTTCAAAGATTCAATAAAAGCTGAATCTCTGGGTCATATGAGTCATATTTTTTTCAGCATCATGAATGAATGAATGAACCCCAGAACTTTGCCACTGGACTTATCCCGTTGCAGACATCTCTTCCAGCCTCGTGGCAGAGTCTGGAACACTTTATTTTGTGTCAAAGAAGAAAGAAAGAAAAAAGAACATATACAAAATTTTTACAACATATTTTCCCCAGACAATTGGGTACTGTAACGATTAACAAATTTTGTGGCGATTACAGATGAGATGGGGTAGGGAGTTGAGAAAAGTTTCGGTGTTTTGTTAAGATGGATGAATGTACACATATTAGGATGGAGGTACATTTTAAAAGCAATTAGAAGGGGGGCTCATGCCATCTAATCTGTTATCTTACACTTGCCATATTATATACACAGGATACAAAAAAAGGGAAAAAAGAGAGAATCTTATTGTGAAATATAAAATATCCATCAGGGCGAGTCACTCACTTAACACCTTATTGGCCAGCAAATGCGTTTGATAACTTGTGGACTAGAAGCCAGCATCAGTTTTATTGCGTTGAGTTCACTCGCTCCGGTGGATTTGATAAAAATATACAAAATATAAACATTGTATGGGGGAATATATATAATTAGGATCACCCGTGCAATCTCGATTAGCACATTTTTTTCTGCATCAAAAAATTAAGTTAAAGCTTTTTCATCTCATCTTTTTTTCAGTTGTATTGAATACTTTTTCCAGGTATTTCCTTGAATCAGGGAAAAAAATTTACACATAGGAAATGTGTGATTTGAAAAATAAAAAATTGATCTAATTTCCCATAATAACGTATAGAGCTTATATAGTTTTTTTAGCTTTCATGGTGAATTTTTAGCCCTTGGGGCTAATTAAAAAATGCAGTCTATTTAAAAACTTTTTTTTACTGATGTTCTGACTTTGAGAACTTGAATGGAAAACTAAATAAATAACATTCAATTTTATTTTTGATGTTAATGTATGTTTCTAGTTTTCGAATAAAAACTATATGCAGCTTCTACAAAACTGCAGCATGTAAATAAGCTGTGCTGTTTCCACAATGATTTTTTCTCTTTCTGTCATTTTTCCCAGCGTGGCTTATTATTATTAAACTTATTTACTGGAAACTATGATCAAATATCTTGAAAAAAAATTCAAAAATAATGTCATGCAAGACTACTTGAAAGATGAACAAGGAAAGAAAAACAAAAACGAAATCGAACCTTTATGCTGGCTATGTGCCTCCTTTTTAGAACACTGTTTTCATTTTCAGCTTCTTCTAGCTTCACTGCTAATTGCTCACCTGATAAATATACAAATGCCACATTTCTTTACAAACACAAAATTACATTTATAAACACAAAATTACATTTATAAACACAAAATTACATTTATAAACCCGTATAAGTTTTTCACTATTTTATATTTAACACTCCATTCATATTTTACTATCATCAGACCTACTTTGATATAGTCAAATGAAGTTTAAGGGAGCCAAGAAAATATTCATTATAGGCAAACTCTATTATACAAATTGAAGAGGGAGTTATTTAGCTGAAAAGAAATGAATTTTTTTTCTGTTCTTTTCCCCCTCTTTGTGATGTAAGCGCCACCCCTGCCATTCACAATAAATAAATAAATAATTTGATTGCAAGGCTATACAATTTCCATTGACATTATCATATCTGAACAAATAGAAATTAAAATTAATAATAAAAAAATTAAAATTTAGGGAATAAAAATTTAATCAAAATTTAGGGAATAAAAATTTAATCAAAATTTAGGGAATAAAAATTTAATCAAAATTTAGGGAATAAAAATTTAATCAAAATCTGTTATAGCTGAAAATACAGTAGACCCTAAATAATCCAGCCATGCGCGAATCCAGCATTTTTAGGCAAGTTTTCTCTGAGCATAGAAGAGAAAAGCACACACATCACTGCATATCTGTGTGCAGAATTTTAATTTCAAATAATTCAGCACACCTTGATCTGATATGTGCTGGATTAGTGAGAGTTCAGAGCATGTTTTTATAATTTTCTTGTTTCATTATTGGAGAATTTTTGGTCAGACAAACATTTATTCTGACCTTTTTTTCATTAGATACAGAACCTTTCTTCTTTTTCTATAGAAAATGGTACCAATGAGCAACAAAACATATGTCAGTATTCTTGAATTTATTGTTTGCCTGCAATGCATTGCCTTTTTTCTGTCTTTGTTAGTGTAATTAATGACTCAAATTAAGAATTTTTCCTTCTTTTGTTCAGAAAAACTGTTTTTACTCTTTCAGCTTATGCAATGCAAGATGCCATGCCATGTTCAATCTGAGACCTTTTTTTTAAAATTATTGGATTTGTTAAAATTATTTGGATTTCTATATACTTTTGCAGGGGTAGGGCACATCTTCAGTGGTGTTGGGTACTAAGTTGCTTTGATCTCCTTGGCTGTCCAAAAAAAGTGGTTGGTCTAATTCAATAGAGAGCTGGGTTGTCATGTAGGTATTTCTAACCACCAGGAATCAGGTCTAGTTAACATGAAGTTTTGTTTTGGTGTTTATGGATCTCAATGGCCTCTATATTCATATGGGTGTGATGAGAGGATATTAGTTTGGTAAAAAAGAATAGTATGATTTTCCACACCACTTGGGGCAATAACCTTACATCACCATGGTAGCAAAGCCTGGTCTTGTTTTGTTTTTATTCTGTTCAGTCAACATAAATACAGTCCGTCTCAAAAATTTAGACAATATAGATTTTTAACTATGCCATGGATAGTTTCAAATTTTGATTTAATTTTTTTGCTTGTGATCAGAATGCAAAAACCTATTTTAAACATCGGTCATTGTCGAGAAAAATAAGTTTTGAATTTTTTTAAACTAAAAATTTCGAAAAATAGCTGTCTCAAAAGTTTAGAAAAATTTCTGATTTTATGCAAATTTGAAAGATGGCATCTATATGGCATATCATAGACGTGACAGTATAAAAGTGGAAAGCTATCGGAATGATTTTCATTACAAAAAAATTGCCACAAAGTTGTCACATATTCTGAATTCATTTGAAAGCAAAGAGAAAGGCTGCAAAAGGCTATTGCTTTGAGCAGATCAAAATGAAGTGTCTGACGTGTATTGACCCAATATGTCCCCAAAAAGCCAAAACTTGGTTGTGATAGGCAACGCAGTAAAAGTTTACGCGAAAATAAAACTATTGAAAGATCCTGGAGTGAAAATTTCAACAGATACAGTTCATAGACAGATCAGAAAAGCTTGTATTTGATTCATAAAAGAGCATTTTGGAAATCGCCTGTCACTAGGAAGCACCAAAGAGAGGTGGAGAAGAGACTGGAATGGGCATGACATCATGTTTTATGGGGACAAATAGCTTGGAATCATATTTAGTTTTGGAAAAAAATGGAACTCATATGTTCTAGACAGATGTTTCCAGAAGACAGTAAGGTGGAGTGTTAATAATGGTAAGGGCGGCATTTGCTTCTAATAGTCAAGCTTCTTTAACTTTTGAAATTGGTTGTCAAAACTCTGATGCTTAAAGGAGATCCTTGAGAACAACTTGCTACTGATTGGAGAAGATTTAGGAGGACCAAACTTGACATTTCAACATTATAACATAACTATTCAAAGATCTGCTGCCACAAAAAGTACTTTAATCATGAAAATGTATTGGTTTTAGACTGGCAATTGATGAGTTGTGACTTGAATCTTATTAGGAATGCATGGGGCATACTTACGATAAATGTGTTTGCAAACTAAATACAGTATTTGAATGTTGATGACTTGAAGAGCTCTTTGAAGGAAGCATGGTACAGTTTTGATATTGAAACCCTAGAGAATTTAATATAAGATCCATGGCAGATTATGTGCTTCAGGTAATTAGAAAAAAATGAAAAATCAATTAGTCATTAAAACTCTGTAATTTTTGTAAATTGGAATTTTCTCAAAACTTTTGAGACAGCCATTTTTTTTTGTATTTTCGATATTCTAAATGTTCTTTCATAGGAATTTTTGTTTTCTACACATGTAGAAATGCTTCAGGTAAAAGATTCTAATTTTACTTGTCATATTTTTCTTGTTGCTATAAGAAAAGTGTATTATCTAAACTCTTGAGATGGACTGTATTAGCTGCAATCCAGAATGCTGGTGAAACTAGAATTACCATTTTCTAGCAATGAGTGTATATCCATTTCCATTTCATCCAAACACACAGTAGCACTCAAATATACTTCAGCATAACATTAAAAAGTTAATCATTTAACATTATAGTAGATAAAATGAATAAATGTAAGTCATACCAGCTTTTGTTTTTTCAGCTAATTTCCTAGCAAGCAATTGGGTTTCTTCTGTTCTTTGTTTTTTTTCCTCTTCCAGCATAGTAGTCTACAAAAAAATGAAATTCTGAGAAAAAGTGTTGCTAAAAAATT
Source organism: Pholcus phalangioides (assembly GCF_987345545.1). Taxonomy (NCBI): domain Eukaryota; kingdom Metazoa; phylum Arthropoda; class Arachnida; order Araneae; family Pholcidae; genus Pholcus; species Pholcus phalangioides. Next base: position 30,089,017 of record NW_028301600.1, on the reverse strand, counting down.
ATATAGAATATTCCATTTCAACTTTCTTTGCAGGAAATCAAGCCACTGTCGCCTCACAATCTGGGTAGTATACGATAGGACATTATGGTGCAGAAGCAATGAACATTTTTCTTTCCTTACATCATAGGGGTTCGATTCCCCACTGAGGCAGTTGAATTTTCTTTCCTGAATTTATCTTTGCATAAGTCAGTTTTCTAAACTCTTGTATTAATAGTGGAGAGTGACATCATTGATCATGTACAGTCTTGTTCATCATATAAGTGCTCTAAGGAAAGAAAAATATTTATTGCTTCTGTAGCATAGCGGTCTAGTGCACTTGCCTACGAGGGGGATCCCACAGAGGCAGTTGAATTTTTTTTTCCTGAATTTATCTTTGCAGAAGCAAGTTGTCTTGTACTATGTACAAAAATAAATTGACTGATGTAAAACTAATTGAATAACTTGATTCAATTCTTTGGTTAAAAAAAATATTTTAAACATATGACAAGTGCTTTATGCTGTTGAGAAGTTACAAAGATATACTGTGAAGAGAGCATGCATGGGGAGCAAAATAAAATGAAAGTTGCAAAACATGTTTCATGCTTGTTAACTGTATGTCAGTTCAATTACTGTAAAAGGATCATTTTTCATCCAGCAAATGTGTATTTTTTAAATTTAGAAATTGAAAGAAAAATGTGTGAAAAATATGTGTGAAAGAGGAATGTGATAAAATTTTAAAATTTATACAGAAATATAAGGTGATTATTACACAAAAGAGCACAAATGCAAATTATGAGGGACACAAAGTATAATCAACACAAATTGAAAGGCTTACAGCAAGAAGGAGTCATCATCATTTTTAGCACATTTGGCTGCTGTGGTTCACTTTCTTGTTAAAATTTTTTTTTTTTAGTTTGGTACCAGGCGAAGGTAACTCCAGCAGTTAGTTCCTGTGTTTCTGAATAGACAGAGCTAGAATAATCGTAGCATTGGGGCAAGAAAGTGGCAAACAAAGGAGCAAACTCCTTCTTGTCCCAATGGAAGAAAAATAGAGTTAAACCATTCTTGCTACAAACTTTTTAATTGTTAAGCTGTTGAAGAAGTAGAACACATATAGTCACAGATATTTACCAAATTAAAAATTTTTTGCTTCATTTCAGTTTGTTGTTTATTCAGTTGTGACACCTCTTCTTCTAATGCTTGAGCCTAAGAACACACATTCAAAGTATATTGAGATGAGAGAGGGTAGACTTTCATGGCTATTGCTTATTGAATTGTTATAACTTCCCAGGATATTCTGCTGTGGTCTTGTCATTTTGATAATAGATGTTTTTTCAAATACTGTGGTGGACATCCTCCATCCCTTTCCATTTAACAGCAGTACCTTCATGGACGGAGATACGAGGGGGACATGACCCCCCAGATTCATACTGATCTATCTCCGCCTATGATTACCTTGTTCTCCAGCAGGAGGCTAAGATTGGGTTCAGTGATTTGGTTTGGTGGACATCCTCAGTGCAGATGACGAGACAATGTGACTTCCTTGGAAGACTGTGGATTACTGGCACAAGGGCTGCAACTAAATAACAATTGGTGAGCAAGGGCAAACACATATTTTGACATCCCTCTAGTTTAGCATCTGGAACATCATTCATGCCTCTTTTCTTCTGCCTGATTGCAGCCCTGAATGGCGTGTCAGTTGGAGCTGTAGAAGAATTTATATTGTTGGTGCATATTGTGAACTTATATTGTTGGTGCATATTGTGAACTTATATTGTTGGTGCATATTGTGAACTTATATTGTTGGTGCATATTGTGAACTTATATTGTTGGTGCATATTGTGAACTTATATTGTTGGTGCATATTGTGAACTTATATTGTTGGTGCATATTGTGAACTTATATTGTTGGTGCATATTGTGAACTTATATTGTTGGTTGATTGGTTATATTGTTAAGTGGGACAAATAAGACTTCTGTGTTAGCATTACACGGCAGCTCCTGATTAGTTAGGTTATGCTTGGAGGCTTCTAATTTACATGAGGGATCTGAATTCAGGAGGTTGCACTATTGACTTGATCTTGGTGTTCTGTAAAACTGGGTGATATGTCATACTTAATTAGTCCTTTTTCCTTCCCGTTAAAAAATTTTTTGCGTTTATATATCTCTATTGCTTTGCAGTTCTGATTGGGGATAGGGTGTAATAAAGACACTGGCATACTCTCTACCCTATCAACATTACTACTTTTGTCTGAACTGTGAAGCAAATAGGGATGTATGAATATAAAGTAAAGTTTCAAAAGAAAGGAAGAGAGACTACATTTAAATAAGGCATAACACAGTTTTACAGAAGAATAATAGCAAAATAACCCCTTTGAATCCAGATCTCTGTGAATTAAAAGCCTCCAAACCCCTTATCAACCAGTCAAGAAACACTATAAAATGTAATACACAAATATGTCCCGCATCACACACATACACTAACAACATAAATTCTTCGCATCTCTAGCTGAGGCACCTGCTATCAACTGTCTTTTAAAATGGAGTCACATTGTCTACTTGCCTGTCATAATCTGTATTGAGGTTGTCAGCCACAGAGTGGATAAAATGTCTGTGATAAAAATGATTTAACCCATTCACTATCAATTTAGAACCTGTATGGGAAATATAGTCCCAATGGGAGTGAAAGGAAGTGACATAACAACCCAGAAAGTTATAAAATATAATATATAGTACATTCATTCATATTCAAATATATATACTGTACAGGAGGAAAACATTTGGATATTTTAAGTACACACAAGTAAAAAAAAACTCAAATTCATTAAAAATTATGATTTTATTAAAAGCCAGAATATCTCACAATGCAGTATAGACTAAATATATGGAAAAAATTAAACTAATAAAAGTAAGTCAGCAAATGAAATTCAAGCAACATGTTCAGGGTTGACAGATTTCAAAAATCAAAATATGAGACTTGGAGCAGCACCAACTGTGTGCATTTTTTTATGATATTTGAAAAAATTTGCTTAACTCAGTCTTCTACAGATTTCCCTAATATAAAACTGAACTTTCACTACTCTTCCAGTACTAAGATTATTTGATTTATTTACATTATGTTTTTGGTGCAGAAATGATAAATATTTATCCATAAACAGTAATTTCAATAGCATAAAAGGTTTTGAGATTCATCAAGCTATTTTTATACCATTAAAACTTTTGTTTACTTTTGAAAATTGAAATACATGGCATTTAGAAGCCTTAAATGTATTTAAAAAAGAAAACGTGAAGAATAAACTCTCAGTATACATGAAAAATTCTCAAACCAATATGGAGTTAAGTTTATGTACAACTCCAAATTTAATGGAATTTTTTAATCATGAAAAATGAAGATAATAGAATTCAAAATAGAAGAAAAAAATTCTCTACTGAAAATTCCTCGAATTATGAAGAGTGAGCAAAAGAGAAGAAATAATAAGTGGAAAAAGATTACAGAATTGAATAAACATGATCATGTCCCTTTAACTATTTGAAACATACCATATGGTCATAACTCAGTCTTCACTTTGGAGTTTAGTTATTTTCTTGAATTTTTAGAAAAATGCTGATGTTCTAAATGATTTTTGTTCTGAAAATTTGGTCATGTAAACTTAGGGATAATTTCTCTACTATCAAAGAAAAAATATTATTGGGAAAACTGGCATTGATTAACAAAGAGTTCTTGATAAATAAGAGTAAAAAAAGAGGTTCTATTTCTAATGATGGATTGAATCACATAAGAGACTATCCTTGAGAGTCATTAAAATTTTTTAAAAAACATACGTTCAGTTAAAAATACATGTATAATAAATATATACAGTCAGACTCGCTTATAACGAACACTGATATCACAAAATTTTACATAAATAACAAAGCTTTTAATTTCCTGTGAATTTCTTATTGCTTATCCCGCCAGTACAGATATAACGAATCTGAGTATGATGTCACTCTTTGCTATCCATACAAAGGTGTTTTAACAGCTGGCTGATGCAAAGATGAATTTAGGAAAGAGAGAAAATTCAACTGCTTTGTGGGAAAAATTGAACTCACTCCTCTTATTTGCCGGGTGAACACCCTAGACCAGTGGTTCTCAACCAGTGCTCTGTGTGCACTTCCCAGGGTCTCTGCAGCACTCGAGGAAAATAAAAAAGAGTAAATTTATAAATAATAATTATATATAATTATTTTTAGACAATAAAAATAAATCAGTAACTTGACCGGGACTGTACATGGATGCTTGGGCCATTTTGAAGGGCAACTGAACTTTGTTGCCTTTGTAGTCTAGTGGTCTAGGGAGCTCAACCGGCAAGTGAGAGGACATGGGTCCTATTCCCTGCAACGGCAGTTGAATTTTCTCTTTCCTAAATTCACCTTCACGTCAGCCAGCTGTTAAAAAAAACCTTTGTACAGATATAATGAATTTCACATGTAACAAATATTTTTGCTTTTTTTCCAGACTTCGTTATAAGCAGGTCCCCACTGCATAAATATATACCTTGGATTCTATGAGACTATGCTCAGACTGTAAATGAACAGTTTTAGCTGTAAGTTTTTCAGTAAATTCCAAAAGTTCTCCTTCCTTTAAGTGGCATGCGTCCATATCACACTGAAGTTCAGCATTTGTTTGACGAAGTCTTTCTACTTCACGTACACTGGCAGAATATTTTTCTTTTTCTCTATATTTCAAGTTTATTTGTATAAAAAAATATGCAGATAAAATGACAATCATAAAAAGAGGTAATGATGATAATCAAGAAAGAGTAGTTTGTTACAAAAATTTAAAAAAATAGCATGATCAAATATAAACATTAGCTGATCTTAGTTCAATAAATAAAATGGTAGCTAAAATGTTTCAGATGCCTATTAACTCTCAGGAGCATGCAATCCTCACAGGCTCAAATTCAATTTTTATATCTATGTAACAGAAAATATTTGAATGATGTTGTGATCTAGTTATGTTTTATAGATGTGTATTGTAACAGCATGTTTGTGAGCAACTAGCAATGTTCTACAGCAGCGTTTCTGAACAAATGAGAGATCTGAAACAAATTAACCGACTACTTGTGCCCCATATTACAGGGCATTCCTGTTATTTTGTTTGTTCTGAATTTTTATACATTTGTCCCATTTATCTAGTTTATTTGAATTTTTGATGCCTACTAAATTTGTGAGTACAAAGCGTTTTCATAATATATAAATTATATTATAATTACTATGGTAGAAAATATAAATATTCATCACAGATATTTGTCAGATTCAATGTTTTTCCTGCACTTTTTCAGCAATTTTAATAGCAAGTGGCAATAGTGCCCACTTTTGACAACATTTTTGATCACAATTGGCAATGTCATCTATTTCACTCTATTTATGATCCCAATTTACCATAATTTTTCTCAATAAAATATGGTAATTTGATCATTTCAATATTTTTTTCATGAAATAGTTTTTTTTACTGTGATTTGTTGCAGTCTTTCATTACCTTTCAGCAATTTTAGCAGAAGTAATTAGTGAATTGCATTTAAGGCAATACATTTTTTGGTAAAATTTAATGATATTCTGTATTTAGGATCAGATTTTCTTCAATGATGTATGGTAAAACTAAGTATAAAGGTGTAATATCTTTTTGAGTCCACAATAATTACGAATATCAATTACAATGGTTGAATAATGTTTCATTCAGTTAGAATTAAATTATCAAGTCGGCCTGCTGATCACCTATGCCATCATTGAAGATTATAGGTTAAGAAACACTGTTCTACAGTTCTTGCAACTCTGCAGTTATTGTTTTGTCTTCACAAATGCCTTGCTTGCTAAAAAGAAAGCTTTATAATTCACCCTTTCTATTTGTTAAACCAAGCTGGTATGAATTTAATAATGAATTTTCATGTTCAAACTGCTTGGATTGTCTTTGAATAAAAATATTTTTGAAAAAAAAAGTGCTATAATGTTGATAACTTTGAAAAAAAACTTTAAAATGAGAGTAGGCCTCACTGGGGTTGCACACACAGATGTTATATTCTGGTACACACGTCGGAAATTAACCCATCGTTCGACAAGCTTTTTGTAATAGTTGAGATCAAAATCCTGAACTTAGCTTTCTTTGGAGAAATTTTCATAAATGACATATTTGTATCATCTGGTAAAAAAAAATATATATATGTATATTTTAATGAATAACCTTTCCAGCTGCATTTTCAAATTTTCCATCTCTGCCAAATGAGCAGTGAGGTCCACAACTTCCTGCTTCAGCGAGTTCTGATTATCTTTCAGTTTACTAAGTGTTTGTTCATATTCCAATCTCTCTTTTTCCAAACTATGTATCTAAAGAACAAACAGATGCTCTAGACACTATTTTTTTTATTCTTAAAAAAACATTATACAGAATACCTGACCAGGTATTATAACAGAAATCTCTTTGGATATTCATTCAGTGTGCATGCACACACACGCACAAAACTTTGCCACCAAAATCAGTAAAATTAAAAACACATTTTTTCCCAACAGATGCAAATCAAATAAAACAGAGATCTCTCATGGGTGTGAGTCATTAATGGATGTGACATTATAAAAAGGGGGAAAGGCACAAAGACATGAAAGAAAGTCAAAAGACTAATTATTAAAACCAAAATAAGAGAAAATGCATTCTAATGATACAGAAACATTTCCTTTACACATAATTAACTATATACATATAAGCAGGATTGGCAGGTTTTTGACACATGGCAGTTTTTGACGGTTTAAACTGTCATGTCAAAACTCTTCGTCAAAAACCTTTGTCAATAACTGTGAAAAAACCTCAAATATTGCTTTTCAATATAAAAATTCCCATTGGTAATGCACACTTTAATTGTATGTAATGTTTAAACTGACTATGTTATAGAAAGAATAAATATATTTAATGATTCTAAAATAATTTTCTACTCTCTACAGAATTATTTTAGACAAAATATATATGTTTTTTTTTTTTATAAAATATACAATTTGAATAAAGCATAGCGTAAACACTGAAGGGAAAACTATGGAATGATTTGACATTCTCTGATTCAAGATGATTCTTGCCCTTCTAAAATTTTTTCAACTGCTTATACATCTGCTGTACTCTTTTTACAACGGATAAGTGTTTAAAAAAGTTTATTACATCATATATGTAATGTTGATTTCTGTTATTATTAAATTATCTAGATAATCACTGAGATACTCTTATTGTGCATTATATTCTTAGTGTTAGTTATACTCTTATTGTGCATTATATTCTTAGTGTTAGTTATACTCTTATTGTGCATTCTCCACCTTGAAACATATCTAGCGATCAAAATACTAAATTGTAGAACTAAAATGTCATTTAATTTGGCAATGCCAGCTTGTACATGAAGCTTAAGAAACTCCTGTAACTTATCCTTAGTCAAACTTAGTTATTCTTACTTCTGCACTATGATATGGTATATTTATTAGCATTTATAATGCAATGGTTTTCCAATTGAAGCTGTATTTAATTTTAAATGTGCAAAGCAAATGCTTTGGGCATCAAGTCCTGTCGGCTCTGCTTTGGTGGAAAATACTCTTTAAAACTCTGTGAACATCTTGAGCTCTAAGAAATTTTTAGATGAAAATAAATGAGTTTAATTAGTGTATTAACAGATTCTGTGTGAGAATTTTTACATGGAATAAAATTTTGAGCAGATCAGAAAATTTAAAATATCAAAATAGATTCTCAGTAATTATAATTCCAAATATAAAACCCTTTAATCTACATAAAAGTAAGTGTTTTTTTTATTTAGCATATCTAATAGGTTAAAAAACTATTTGACAACCTTGACAATAAGTATTTTACTGTTTTAATACTGATTTATAGTTTCTGAAGTTTAAAACTTAACTCTGTGATGCCCTATCATACATCTTTTGAATAAGCAGCTCTATTCCACTTAGCAAATTGAACACAGGTAATCAGTAGCTTAGATAAAATGAACCACAAACTATATTTTATATGTTTGAGACTCTTATGTTGAAAAATTCAAAATTGCAAATTATAATTAATATTTTGTTTTAATTATTGTAATAAATTAATGTTTAAAAATAAAATATACAAAAAAGTAAGTTTTTCATTATGTTATATACCTATTGTGTTCAGAACATTATCAAAAAGCAAAAAAGCATTCATTTAGGTTTTTGACGGTTTTCGACAGTTTAAACCTGTTTTTGACATTTGTCATGTCAAAAACCCAACCCTGCATATAAGCAATATGAAATATATCATTCATTTGAAACTAAATAACTAATTTGTGTCCTCTTCAAGCTTGACTCACAAAGTGGTGCTTTTTATAAGTGTTGAATTTCAAACTAATACTGTTTATTCTCATTGTACATTTAGGTGAGACCTATATTTGTCTTCAATGCAGGTACTGAAGAAAATTTGGTTTCACAAATGTAAGACATAGGGTAAAGAGATCAATTGAAGTCAATATGAAAAGGTGGGCTGCAAATGGAAAAAAATTTAGAAAAACTTCAATTAAAAAAAATGAATGTATTAAAATCTAAAATATTACCTTAACAATGTTTCAGAACACTGTGAACAATTTGTTTTCAGAGGATAAAAAAAAGGCTATAAATGGAAGAAATATATCTTCTATCTATGGCTAGAATTTTTCTTAATTTTTTTTTAAATTTCTGGTGATAATCTAGCAAATGATTAAAAATATGTAACTAAACAATGCCTTGAAGCACATATCTTACATTAAAAAATCTAGGTACATGTACATTCATAAAAAAAAATTTTCGAGATCTACAAGCACAAAATTTATTTGCATGTATTTTCATAACTATAGTATAAAGAACACATTTCACCTTTAGTGTGAGACTATTGTTTTCTTCTATAGTTATTCGCTGCTTTTTTTTCAATGCTTCCAATTCTTGTCTGAGCAACTGATAAACCTGAATTCATATTTGCAAGAATAATAAAAAATTAAGAATTAATACTAAATGATTGATATTTACAAACAAAAAATAAACTACACAGGAAGCTGAGTACAGTTTAAAGACAACCAAATATTTTTAAAAAATTAAATTTTATATTTTTCGGGTTTTTTGGCTGTGATGTTTTCATCTTTCGACGTTTCGTTCGAACGGGTGGCGAACATTTTCGAGAATTACGTAATGATGGTCAAACAGCTACTACTTACGCCTTCTCCCTACTTGAGTTGCACTTTTTTTTTCAGCAACAGTTTAACATTTATTTATTTTTCTCTAATGAAAGATAGATAGCACTCAAATTCAGACATTGCATAGATCCAATAAAATCGAAAAAAAAAGGGAAATGAATTACAAACAAATTTGTTAGAGAATAAGGAAATATTGGACGGAAAAAACTAGAGCACATATTCATGCGCCATCTACAAATCCTTTTGGGAATTTTATCTCAAGAAAGTCACTAATTCAAATCATTATAAGATGGTTCAGCAGGCTGCCACTGAGGCTATCATCTAAAAGCAATTTGAGCAGTTTAAGGGTTAGATAAAGATGGAAACTAAAGTGCTGCATTGGAAAAAATATTCAATAATGAGTTTGTTTGGATAAAAGTACCTAATATGCAAAACAAACGAGGAACAGAAAATGTTTGTGGGTAGTAACTTACACATGAAAAAGATATTCTTATAAAAGCAGATTTTGTTGATCATGTCCATGTTTCATAAATTATTATGGTTTTGTGCACTTTTGCATTGCCTATGCATTGAAGTCTTAAGTTGATCTGTTACAGAAATTCTTAATCCTACAGTTATCAACGAAAAAGACTGCTAAGGTTTAGTTAACCCAAGATCCACGTCTATCAATCAGGACTCTCAGGTCATCAAAATTTGAAAATGAATGAGAAAATCTGCTATGAATGAACATAGAATAGAGAAAATCATGTAGGAAAATCACATGTGATAGAACTGTTAGAAATAGACTAGAAAAACATGGGAATTCATTTAAAAGAACTTAATAGATTTGAAATAGACAAAACCCACGATGAACACATCAAATGAATACCCAATTTCATAAGATAGATTTTACAAATATGATAGGACTAACATTCAGTTTGAAAAGGAAGTTAATCTATATTGAATGAATAAAAGTCGCAAACGATTCAGTGTTTTATAGGCTATATCTCATCAAAAACCACAGGGAATATGAAACATGGAGAGAAAAAATGAAAAAATCTGAAACTATAAATAAACTATAAAGTTGGATAGATATAATATCATTTTTGTATAAGGCCGGGATTACACTATAAAAGTTCGTTTATAAAACTTGAAAAATGCAACCAATAGGCAGATCAGTTAAGTTCGCTCTAATGTAACAGATGTGTTTATTGGTTACATTTTTCAAGTTTTATAAAAGAATTTTTATCAAAGTTATATAGTGTAATACCAGCCTAAGACATTTTGTATTATGTAAGTTCAGAAAAAAAATGACTTCCTGACATACAATCACTTATAAATTAATATAGTTAGAAAAACTATATTTTATAAAAACAAAACTTACTATTAGAAAAAAAATTTCATGAACCAACAACAAATTCAAATACTATTGGAATTTGGTCTTGGTATATGTTTTTGAAACATAGAAAAATATTAATACTTCTTCTTGATCACAGCGTTCTTGACGCTGAACTTCTAGTTCTGAGAGTTTTTGTCTAAGCTGATGATCTAACTCAACAGATTTGATTTCTTCTGCTTCTTGATAGCGTCTAATCATCTCTTGACAATCTCGGCGAACTTGCTCTGCTTCTTCTCTCATCTCTTGAAGCCTGTGCATGGCATGTTCTAGCTTTGCATGCGTTTCCTGAAACATACAGGAAAAGTTACATAAAATTGTGAATTCCGATTTATTTATTTTTTCAGCAATTTTAATATTGATTTCTATGGGGATCATCCTTTGCATGTCCCTCAAAGTAATGCTGATGATGATTATGACGTGTATTCAAAAACCTCATTGAGCAAATTTTTTTTAAATATTTACCTTATGTGAATCCATTTCAGTCTTCAATTTATTCTGCACCCATTTGATTTTAATGTCCTTGCAGCTGACTTCTTCTTTCAACTTTTCATAATCCCTCTGAAGAGCATTAATTTCACTGACCTAAACATAAATCTGTATTATTAAAACATTATGCAATGTTTGGAAAAACTTATTTTCAAATCCAGAAAGTACTATAAAGAACACCAATTTAAGTTATTTAATTTAAAAATCCATCAAATATCAGCTATGCAACTTGCTCTTAATCTTGTGATGGTCCCTATGCTATGTTCCATGTCTCCTGGCAAGACGTTGAGCTATAAGCACAGTTAGACTCGAAAGTCTGAGAGGGGCATGATGATGATGTCCATACATTTATACACAAAAATATCAGGCCAACCGCGCACATCTTTGGTATTGCCCCTCCCCCATAACGCCCTGTATTTCTGACCATGCATTATATCCAACTGCTGAAAATTAAATTTTAAAAAGAAAATTATTTGCCAGTTTTTTTTCTTTCCTATTTTATTCCATGCCTTATTGACCCCAATAACAATCATGACAGTCATGATTGTTATAGTCCAATCATGACAGTCATGATTGTTATAAATTTAACAGCTGCACCAAATCATCACTATTTGGAGGTTACATTGCAGACAAGATAATGTGTAACATTACCCATAGACCCCCGGCGGAAAACAGTCCTATTCTAGTCATTTTTATATACAAGCTGTCTTACCTTTTATAGTCGAGTGCACAGTTGATTAAATTAATTTGTAATATTTTCATTGTTCATAATCTAGAAAAATGTGCGATCCTGATCATGTCGCCATTTTGAATAATTGCTGTTGCCAATTTCAGTAAAAGTTCCTATAAAAATCAGTTGTAATTTTATTATGCAAATTGGATATATTTTTCTATTGGTCGTGCTCTGATGTATATTTTTTTGAGATGGTCGGTCCCAGGAGTTGGATCGTGACGCACTTCTTTTTTAGGTATAAACACTTGGAGTCCCGAGCATTCAATCCCGCTTTCAATTCCGTACTCATAACTACTTCACTTGAGGTGAAGGTGATCACTTCTTGGTGAATCATCTATTGTTCCGCTTGCAGTATGATACACTGGTGAAATAAATTAAGAGAATTTGCATATTTTATCGAATTTCATGAAAAGAACTGAACTGAATGCAAAACCACTGCTTCTAGACAAAAATGCAAATCTTGTACGTCAAATACGTAAGCGTACACGTGTGTGTAGGCGGAGCCAGTAGAGAAACAGGCTTTATAAGCGTGCGTAAGTTAAGACGCATTTCGTTCGCTAGCACATCTCTGCGAATTTCTTTGTGTTATTTTGCACCAATCGGTTAATTTCAAATTGTAACAGTAAAAATGAGTAACCACCAACGTTTAGATGATGGAATGAGGTGGCGAATTGTGGGGAGGCTAGAAGCAGGCCAATCTCAATCCAGATTTGTAGAGAGTTCAATTTAACGCCCAGCGTCGTGTGTAACTTATGGAAACAGTTCCAGGATACTGGATCCATCGAGAGAAAGCCTGGGCAAGGTCGTCCAAGAGCCATGACGGCCAGAGAAGATCGCCATTTTTCGATTATAGCAAGGCGTAACAGGAGTGCTACAGCTTCTCAGCTCTCTCTAGACTTGTATGCAGCCACAGGAACCCGTGTATCAAGGGTGACTGTTTCCAAAAGATTTCATGAGAGAGGGTTGTTTGCAAGGAGACCTGCTGTTTGCGTCCCGCTCACTTCTACGGACAGGAGAATCCGTTTATCATGGTGCAGAGAGCATAGAGATTGGAGTATGGATCAATGGGCGACCATTCTCTTCACTAATGAGTCCCGGTTCAGCCTAAGCACTGATTGTCGCCATACGTTCATATGGAGAGAACCAGGGACCCGCTACCTACCCTCCAATGTCCGCGAAATTGACCATTATGGCAGAGGAGGTTTAATGGTCTGGGCAGGCATCATGTTGGATGGCCGCACACCTCTCCATGTCTTTGAAAGAGACACCGTGACTGGTGTGAGGTATAGGGATGAGGTCTTGGAGCCCTATGTTCGCGTTTTCAGGGGTGCAGTTGGCCCTGAGTTCATTTTAATGGATGATAACGCAAGGCCTTATAGAGATCTTCTGCTCGACGATTTTCTAGAGAGTGAGGATATTCGTCGGATGGATTGGTCAGCCAGATCTCCAGACCTTAACCCTTTAGAGCATGTCTGGGACGCTCTGGAGAGGGCAATTGCAACTCGCAACCCCCCTCCAGGAACCATCCAGGGAATGAAAACAGCGTTGCTGAACGAGCGGGACCAATTGCCACAGGAAATGATAAACTGCCTTATTTCAAGTATGAAATCACGCTGCGAGACCTGTATATCTGTAAGAGGGGACCATACCCCCAATTAACCCATTTTTTTGTTTATTCTGCAACCGCTGTTTCATATCTTTCGGCTCCAACGAGTGTTACGCAGGATCATGCATGTGTATTACAATTATTGAATGCTTATTTGTTTTGTATTGTATCAATGTATGTACACATCAAATTTCATTAAAATTGGTACAGTAGTTCTACAGATAATCGACCAAGTCTGCAAATTCTCTTAATTTCTTACAACAGTGTATAATCATTTTACTGGTGCTAGGCACGCCGCCGGCTGGTTCCAGATCTCATCATGCCTCCTCTCTAGTCATCTGTTATCACTACTGGTGTCCTGGTTCCTGTCATCCATCGTGTGGCTTGGCGTTGATCGTTGCTTCAGATTCCGGCCGTTTGATTGTCACTCACCTCGGCTCTAGCTATTGGGTCAGCAGTTCTCACCACTACTTCTTGCCATGTGGAGCCTTGGGTCTTGACCTTTGCTCACTCCCGTCAAGGTCAATGACATCACGACTCATGTAATTCGAGAGAGGTAATCAAACTTCAGTTGCCGGACTGTACTGTGATATTTCAATGGATTTGCATGGGGATTGGTATGAATTTGAGAAATACTTTTATGTTAATTTTAACCGTAACCTGCATAAGGGGCCATTCAAGTATTACGTCAGCAACAAGGGGGGTTTCGGATTTGCTGACTTTTGATGACAAGGGGGGAGGGGGTTTTTCATAATGTTTACGTCATCAAACGCCCTTTATGAAAACTCTCTCTACTAGGAATGCTAAAATGAGTTAACGAGAAAAACCTCTGGCTAAGTTGAGGGTAACTGAAGTTACATTTTTTCTTATAAATACATTCTTGACCACTGCCCCCTCCATCCTTTCTTACTTTTAAGGGGGGGTAATCGGCTGAACTTTTTTTTTGTCCACTCAGTGCGTCTCATGCCTTGAGTGATTTGCTGGAGTTCTGTGCAAAAGCAAATGAGTGTTCTTTGAACGGGAGGAGTGGGGGGGGGGGTAACAAAGTGTGGGCATAGTGATCGAGGGGGGGCAGTATCTACTACCGCACTCCCGCCTATGAACATAATGCATATTCTGTCACCGAGGGGATCGCCCCCCTCCACCTGTAACCACCTATGCTCCCATATGATGTCCACGAGATAAGTTGCGATGATTTACGTGACAAGAAAGGAAACTACTACTCCTGCAAAAAAATAATTTTCTCTTGTATAGGAAAGGATGGTTTGAGGTAGGTGAGACAAAAGAAATATAAAAAAAAAAAAACACAGCAGAAAGAGAGTCTGGTGCACTTATTATTTCCCTGAAAAACTTGACCACGCGTGTTGGTGAAATGCACCTTATGCTCTGGAAAAATTTTAATCATTGGCTAGTCAAGACCCATCTGCAATAATTCCATCATCAGATCGGAAGCCAAATAGAAAGGCCACTAGGTTTAACTTCACACTACTCACAAAAATCTCCTCATGAAGTTTTTGCTGATTGTACCATGCAAGAACAACTCGTTTTGTGGAGAGGGTGAGCTATTATAGTTTCTATTAAGCAATTGCACTGAACTTTTCCATTTTCATAGCATAAAATCAATCACGATGTCATCTACTGTAGACAGACAGAAGTTATATCATGTCTCGATATTTTAATTTTTCCAGATAATTTTTTTTTTTGCATCAAAATAAATGTTTCATCGTCTTATCCCTCCGCTTTGCCTCTGAATCAAATATGTGGTAGGGGATGAGGGAAGCAGTGCTGACAAAATTTTGCTGACAAGGGGGAGGGAGTCAGAGGTTTGCTGACTTTTACTGACAGGGAGGGGGTCAAAAATGGCTAAAAATCTGCTTACGTAATACTTGAATGGCCCCAAATTGTTAAAAATGTTAATAAATTTACTTCTGTTAAAATCTAAAAACTCTCTTGAATCATTTGTCTCTCTCTCTCATTGTGTATCAATTGCACCAAGTTCACCAGATCAGAATCCTGGGTCGTTATGCAGGGACATTGCAAATGATAATTTACAAAATGTTTAGCCCAAAATTCTTGTTTGCTATATTTGCATGTTAAAATTTACATTGTGATTTTTTTTGCCAGGTAGTGCATTATTTGGTTCATGAGAATAATTATTTGTTACATACCTTCTGCTCGATGTTGGCACACAATCTACTGCGTTCAGTTTGAAGATTTTTAAATTTGTTTGATAAACTTTCTTTATCCTTATTGCAGTCTCTGAGTTTTCTTTCAAATTCACTACATGACTTTTTCAAACAAATGACTTCTTTTTCACTGCTAGCATATTTTACTACCATTGCTTCTTTTTCTTTTTTTGATGTTTCACAGAATTTAGAGAGCTAAAAAAACAGAGATAGAATTTTAAAACAATTACTGTGAACTGAAAATTTACTCACAAGCAAATATATTTTTAAACTTCTGGAAAAAAAACAAAAAAATGTCATACTGATATCCAATATCAGTCACATTTTGAAGTTGATTTTTAACAATAACAATTTGAAAATCCATTGAGTTGAATATCAAATAGAACAAATTTTACATTGTAGAACAGAAAGGGAAAAATATCCAGCAGTTCCTTGTACAGTAAAATCTCTCTAAAAATTCATCCGTAAAAGAGGGGTAACCTCTGCATCAGGGGTTTGAAATGCATACTTCTATTATACTAGGGAACATTATTATTTGGCCTTAAAAGAGGGGTGACCACATCTGAGAGGTGTCTGTTAATCTGTTAAGAGGGGTTTTACTGTATTAGCCAATATTTTACTGTATTAGTCAAATCTATCAAAGACTGAAAATCTTGTGGGCTATAGCCCAAGGTGGCAAGTTCAAGGGGGTGGGAAATTTAAGGAATGAGCAATAAAGAAAATTAGTAGAATAGGAGAAGCATGGTAAAATGTGTTATAGCCCACACAAGCGGTAAAACCATAAGTCTGCCTATGCCCAGAGAGGGAGACACTAAGTTAGTGAGTGACCAAACGAGTGACCTACAGAGTTTGCAAGCATGTGAGTGAACAAAGGAGTATGCAAGCATATGAGGGATCAAAAGAGTGACCAAGAGAGTAAGTTGGCCACCTGTCAGTGACCAACCAAAAGAGTGATCTAGAACAATGTCCTAAACCTTCGAAAGCCTGTGGCTTAGTTGATTTCTTTTTGTTAAGTAGAAGGCCTGGTCATACACACAACTAATGAGCAACAAATGAAGTAAAACAAAACAGTGAATCCCTCACAGCCCGGTTTGACTGATATCAGGGCCTGGTACTGCCCTGCAGCCTAGTGGTTGAGAAACAGTGACCTAGAGAGTGTTTGATTACAGGGCTGTAGTGTGCCCTCTTGTGGCCCCACGGCAACTTTTCCCTGAGGTGCCTCTTGAAAGGGTTATTATTATGCAAAACAAATATAAACTTTTGTGGGCCCCCAAATTCGGCTCGGGATCCAGTGGCAGTGACCCAGTTTGAATCAGCCTAGTTGCGTAGGAGCATTTCAGTTGACCTAGAGATTAAGGGACCAGGTTAGTGAGCGACCATAAAATTGTGAAAGCATGTGGCTGACTAACAGGGTAACCTAGAAAACGAGGAACCAAGACAGTGAGTAATGAAGAGAGTGGCCTACAACATGTGTGAGGTGTATTTACAGGGGTGGGGCAAAAGGGTTACCGCACAGTTTCCTTATACAGTAACACAGAAAAAAATTTCTCAAGAAGGGGGCGATGGGACAAAAAAGGTTGGGAACCTATGGTCTAGATTATGGGTGTTCGGATTATAGAGGTTTGAGTATATAATTAATTTTTTCATAGCCTTGAAACACTAAAACAGTGTCTTTCAGGTTAAGGTCAGGTAAACATGGTAGCCAGGTATAATCTGTCTGTTATTGTCAAAATGATTCTTCAACAGCTGTTTTGCTGGTCTTGCAATGTGCATCTTGATAAAAGTTGTGTAATCCATACACACTGATGCTGTTGAAGTGCCAAAATGATGTGGTTGCACAAAATAGATTATACTGCTAACCAAGTACAAAGCCTGATCTACTCATGCATTTTTAATTTTTTTTCTTTTGTCAAAGAAAATTTTATTACTTCAGGAGTATTCATGCAAACTGTCATTCTGACCAGTGGTTCTTATTGTATGGTGTTTTGGAATAAGAACTTTAACTATAATCACCCTGTATATAGCTGATTATTTTATATAAATCACTTACTACTGTATAAGCAGAACCTTGATTAACTGGGGGTAATGGTAAAAGTATAAAAAACTATTGAATCCTGGTGATGATATCTAGTATGAGTTGCGCTGCTTCTTATGGAAAGAAAATGTCTGTGAGCTAATGCAACTACTGGTACACTGGTCTTTTAGGGGCAGCTGGTGTCTCTATTGGATTATAAGACCATCTGCCCCTAGCATGATGGTGAAGTCACTACTGTTGCCAGTAGCGGATTAAAAGTGGTGCCGTGGTAAGATGCTCGTCTTCCACTATGAAGTTTACCATTAAGGTCCATGGGTTCGAATCCAGGCATAGAACGTTAGAAGCAAGTTCTTTACCTACCGAGCCTGGGGCGACCACCGATGGATGGAGCCTTCATTTCCCACCCAACTCCTCTGGTTGGAAATTGCTGTATGGCGATATATAACCGGAGTTGGTGTGAGGTAAAGAAGTAGCGGATTAAAGTTGGTCGAGGGTCTGGGCGCAAAATAAAATATTGGGCCCCTTAAATTAGAAAAAAAGGAAAGTTTGTGTTTTTCAGGGCCCTTTAGAAGTAGGGGGCCCGGTGAGCCAGCCATTAAATCTGCCTTTGACTGTTGCTGCTCCTTTGTGAACTAAAAAGAAAACCTGCGAGACCACTATAATTAGATGTGTGATGCAATCCGCCTTCATGAATTTGCTAAAGATGGAGCATCAGAAGGTAACCCAAGGCTAGAAAATGTCTTAAGAATGAGAAAATTTGGTACTATTAAAAAATTTTAAGTAACTAAATTACTTTATATGAAAATATATATATATATATTCAGGCTACTTTTTTATGAGAAAAATGTGGTGGAAATGCTATTTAAAAAAAAAAAAAAAACCCACATATATAACCATCTAATACCATTTAAAGATATACCATCAGAATATAACTCAAGGATAGAAACGTGGTAAGAATGAAAAATTTTGGCTGATAATGAATCAATATGATATTTTTCAAGAGAAATATATTTTTAAATACCACTTTTATGTGATTTTTTAAACAAAACCTCTAGGTTTAAACCAAACAACACTGAGTAATATAGCCTTTATATTTCAAAATAGCATCACCCAACAGCATATTTCAGAAATATTACAGGGATTAAAAAGAAAGTGATAAGTTACTTTAAAGTAAAAGTGCCATCAGTAGTGTCATGATCCCTCCCTTCAGGGGCATAGCCAGAAATGTCTTTTGAGCGGACCACTTTCAATTCGGGGGGACCAAAGTGATAGAACAATAGATTTGGCCATCTTTTTCCCTTTTTTCAGTCATTTTCTCACATTTCAGGAGGGGGGGGGGGTACCAGACCCCGAAGTCCCCCCTCCCGCTATGCCTTTGCTTCAGTTTAAAAGTATTAATTTAAAATTAACATGTTTGTTAACATCTTCCTATATTCTTTCTCACGCTGAGAATCGCGGCACACATTTCATTTCATTTATATTAGATATATCTTGCTGGGATCCATCAACAACATTGACACCAGTATGTGAAAGCATAATCATGACATAAAAGTTGTCACACCATAACATGTCTTGTTTTTCAAAACATCTCTGGCATCAGAAAAAGACGGAGAAGTTTTCATCTTATGAATCACTGCTATCGTCACAATCTGGATTTTACCAGTTGGAATCCAAAACACCTTTACCCTTTCATTCTTTGGTTACTTAATATATGATAAGTGCAAAAGCACATTATTAACCAATCACATTAGTTGTTCATCTGAACAAAGAAACTGAAACGA
The DNA here is from genome assembly GCF_987345545.1 of Pholcus phalangioides. Taxonomy (NCBI): domain Eukaryota; kingdom Metazoa; phylum Arthropoda; class Arachnida; order Araneae; family Pholcidae; genus Pholcus; species Pholcus phalangioides. The sequence goes on along the minus strand of NW_028301600.1, from coordinate 30,069,640 downwards.
AAACTAAAAAAACACCACAGATGAGCATGAGATAAGATCTGAAATGAAGCACTGCGCCTTAAGTAGAAAGAGTTTGGTAGATACTCTCTTAGAAAGCACCTCACCTTTTGTGATTTCTTTGATTAATTTTACTTTCCCGTCCGCATCACAATGACAGGCTATTTTACAATTGTAAGTAGAGAGGCCGAAAATGCGAAGAAAAAAGGATTTCCAGGGGATATACATTATATAGCCCTGATATAACAACACCCTGTTTTTTAAGCAATTGTCAAGACAAATAAAGATCAGCACAGGATGTAACTGCACAGCTGTACAAAGGTCCCAAACAACCCCACTTTAGGGAAGAAAGAGTGATTCGGGTATCTTTCATTTCCTTTTTTTTTAAAGAAGGGTAGCCCTTGTCCACTTTTTAAATGCGGAAAATACTATTATAAAAGTGGGAGAATAATTTGTTCACGGTTGTACTACAACTATCACATGTTTGCAAAGAGAAGAGGGGAGGGCGTTGTCTTTCTTAAGGGGATATTTTGGAGAGAACTACACTTTTTAAGGAGGTAAGCCAATGATTTGTGATTGCATAGAAAAACAAGTGAACGCCTTTGAGGTTGGGCCTAATAGTTCAAGGGTTAATACATGGTGAGTGTGTGTGAGAGACAGAAAAAAAAGGTAAGACATATTTATCTTTTTTTCTTTGCTCAGTCTGAATTGCTGTTTGCCAGAGGCACCATGTCACAAAAGGGAAATTTCACAGGAGAGTTAAAAATTTCTTTTTTTAACTCTATACTTTCTTTTAGTAAATTATGTCTTTATATGGAGCTTGTTTGTTTTAATATATATTATTTGTTTTGAAAAGGATTTAGTGTCCCTATTTAGTGTAGTGTGACGAAAGTACTGCAAATTAATAGTGTTATCCCAATATTGGCAAAAATGGACATAGTGCCCTTTATCTCCAGCAGAGATTTGGAATATTCAAAATAAGAAAAATTAAAAAAATGGTAAAATGCCATTTGATAACTAGGAAAATTAGGAAAAAAATCTCCCAAAAAAATTCTATATTACTAAACTTGAAAAAACATTTTAAATCAATAGAAGGTATTTATATCAATCAAAGTATCCGACTACATTTAAAACCTGATTTTGGAAGAAAATATTGTTTTTTAAAATGAAAGCCATATTTTTTGTGATTCTGAACCACGCCTCCTTGTTTTGTTTATATGACGCTTAGAATTAAAGTTACGTCCACTTGCATTGCGTTTTTACATCAAGTAATCTGTGAATGAAAATGTTGAAGGCATTTTATGAAGAATGTTATTTCTGATATTTTACTTGAATTTGAAGCACGATGTCTAGATATCTATTGACTGTATCGCTAATAACTTTAATATCATATTTTGCCATTTATTGTTAGTTATAAACCAAAATGTAAGATGTATTAAACGTATTTATCTAATTGTAGTGTTTTATATATACAATATGTTAAGTGACATTTCAAAAAATTCCCATGTACATCTATTGAGTGAAATGACTCTTCGGCCAAAATTTGGGATCGAAGTTGGAGTGAAAATGTCATGAAACTGTGATGCATAAATGAAATATTTTAATAATAAAAAGTACAGAGAAAAATTGGGGCCAAACATAAATGTCATATAAATGATAAATTATTATAAATTAGTCGTATAAACATGAATGAATGAACGCCAGAACTTTGCCACTGGACTTATCCCGTTGCCGAGATCTCTTCCAGCCCAGCTTCGTGGCAGTCTGGAACACTTTATTTTGTGTCAAAAAAGAAAAAAAAAACATTTAAAATTTTTACAACATATTTTCCACGGACAATTGGGTACTGTCACGATTAACAAATTTTGTGGTGATTACAGACGAGATGGGGTAGGGAGTTGAGAAAAGTTTCAGGGTTTCGTTAAGTCAGATGAATGTACACATATTAGGATGGAGGTATGTTTTAAAAGCAATTGAGGGGCTCCCCCATACTATCTCATCTGTTATCTTACACTTGCCATATTATATACACAGGATACAAAAAAAAAAAAAAAAAATGAGAATGTTATTGTGAAATAAAAAAAATATCCATTGGAGTGAGTCATCTCGTTCAACACCTTACTAGCAAATGGGTTTGATAACTTGTGGACTAGAAGCCAGCTTCAGTTTTATTGGGTTGAGTTAATTCCCTCTGGTGGATTTGATGAGAAAAAATACAAAATAGAAATATTGTGTGGGGGAATATATACAATTAGGGATCACCCGTGCCATCTCGCTTAGCACCTTATTCGGTGAGCAACATGAATACAACAATATGAGTACGCACGTGTGTTGTGGACATGGAATGTATGAATAACTTGAATAAAAGAAAGAGAAATACACATATACACGCATTTCTATACATATATATAACTGCCAGGTCCTAACCCTATTTTGGTGAGCAATGTGGGCTTGGTTTAATGGGGAATTTTTGGAGAGAGCCCTAGCTAAGCAGCTTCCGTCTTGGTGTTTTGGTTGACTCGCTCTGGCTGGTTATATTTATATTTAAAAAAATGAAAATATATAAAATATAAACTACATGTAATGGGGTTATTATGAAGCCATTCATGTCCTCCCGCCTAGCACCCTCACTAGAATAGCGGAATGAAGGACACTTGTGGTTATCACATTTACATCATTGTAACAGGAATGTCATAAAAACTCTTTTTCGGGTCCCGTTAGTACATGGTATATCTTGTACATGTCATGGTTATGTATTAGTAGTGGCAGTCATGTGGATATGATTTTTGTTGTTGTTTTTATCCATTTCTGTTTCCCCCCTTATTTTGGTGACATTTAAAACATTCTTTTATAAATCTGGTGGACAGATTTTTTGTTTTTCGTTGGCGCGTATATATCTGACAAGGCTTGTAATCCTTGCTGCTGTGTTTTTGTTTTTGATTATTTGAGTGAACCATTGTTTTCAGAATATTTGTACATGTGTAGATGTTTTGTAAATTTGCACTCTGTGGCATAATGAACTGGACTACCCACCATACCGCAGGCACATTTGTCTGTTTGGCGGCATTTCCGTTCGTGCAGATATATAGGGAATGGGCAGTGTCCTGTTATGAAGATAGTCACCTACCTATTCCAGTTTAGTGTGTTGTATGTGACTCGATGGACAATTTCATGCACTTTCCTAGCTGTTGTTCCTTGGTCCCAAATTTGCTGCCATTTCTGGAGGGTTGCTTGTTTAAGTTGTTGCTTCAGGAGCGTTAGTGGGAAAGGGTTATCAAGTTTATTGTCGCAGTTGACTGCAGCTTTGTCTAGAGAGCTCTTGTTTTCAAGATTACCTACACGGGCCTTGGTCCAACCTAGGAAAATTTTTGGGTTATTTAATAGACACTGCCTCAATAGACGTACTATTGCGTTTCTATCTGTTGGATCTAGAAGTGCTTGAAGGGAGGAGCGGCTATCAGTTATTATTAAAACTCGTTCTTCTGTTCCCATTGCGTAGCGTGCAGCTGCTTCTATTGCTAACAATTCTGTTTGAAAGTTACTATTGTTTTTATCTAGCGCTGCTTGCCACGTTTGCTTTTCTGTATTGTTTGTGTATACACAATAGGCTGCCCCGACGCCTTCATCGGTTTTGGAGCCATCTGTGTATATGTGGGTGTTTGCTAGTTTTATATCATGGCCGTCAATCGAAATTCGATTGGGGATTGTTGAGCAGGAAGGGTTGTGGTGCCAGCTATGCTCCCGTGCTTCAAAGTTATTGGGGTCAAAATCTAGAAGTTCTGGTTGAATGTTTTTCCTAAACCTAACTGCATTTGTATAGACTGCTTCCATTTGGAGCTTCAGGTATAGTGGGCAGTTGCCTGTGATCACCTGGAGTCCAAGCGTGTCCACCTATGTTGTGTCATAGGTCATAGGCCCCGGTTATTGTCAAAAGAAATTTCCTCTGTGCGCTATCTAGGGCCTGTTGTGTTTTTTTGGTTGGATGCTTATACCAAGCTGAGGCGCCATAGGCTAAGAATCTCTTGACTACCATGTTGTAGATGGTGTTCCTAATGCTTTGTGAGATGCCCCAGGATTTTCCTGCTATTTTAGTTAGTTTAAAATGGAAGCGAGTCGCTTTTAGTTCGCATTCATTGATGTGTGATTCCCAGCCGAGGTCTTTTTGGATGGTTATGCCTAAATATTTCAGATTGTTTACACATTTACTATTTTTACCATTAATTTTGATTCTAGGGGATATTTATTTTTTGTGAAACAGAGAATTTGTGTTTTTTCTGTTGATATTTTGAGGTTATGTGCATTAAGCCAATTCGAAAACTCATTAAGAATTTTACTTGCCTTTGTCGCTAGCTGTGATACATTAACTGACCCTATCACAAAAGCAAAGTCATCAGCAAAGGCCTGGATATAGGCATCTTCCAGAAGGGGGATTTTTAGGGCTTGATTGGCCACAAGATTCCACAAGGCCAGCCCGCTACACAAACCCATTGGACAACCAATATCCTGTTTTCTAACCGCCTGGCCTTTCGATGTTGTGATTAAGACGTGTCTATTTGTTAGGTCTGAAAACATTGATTTAATGTTGTTAGAGAGGGGAGCTTTGGACAGTTCTTGGTTTATTGAGGAATAGGTCAGGTTGTTAAAAGCTCCTTTAATATCGATACTTATAAAGGCGACATCCAGTTCTTTGCTCTTGAATTCGTTAATTATAGTGAGTATTAGGTTGAGGGCATTGTCTATAGAATTACCTGACCTAAAGCCGAATTGAAGGTTAGAGTTAGTTTTGAGATTCCAAGTGAAAGTTGAGTCTGAGTCAAAAGTTTTTCTAGACATTTACCTCCTACAGGCAAAAGGGTTATTGGACGATACGAGTAGATTACATCTGGTTTTTAAAAGAGTATTACTTGCCCTATCTTAAAGATAGTGGGGAATGCTTTTAGTTTGAGGCATTTGTTGAACAGCGTGAGGAAAAGAGTTGGGTATTGTTTGTGTACATGCTTGATTATTAGGCCGTCAATACTATCAGGACCAGGGGCTTTGTTTGGGGGATCAGTTTCATAATCCTATCCAATTCGGCTGAACTGAATGGAGAGTCATTATAGTTTGAGGATGTCGTAGTGTTCATGCTCTGTGTGGAGGACTTGTTAGGTGGTGTGAGGAAGAGTTTTTCCAAAATTTATATTAGCAAAATCTCTTTGGGTTCCTTGTGCATCTTGTCCAAGAAGTTTGAAAAGCTGGGAGGGGATGGTGCTTTTGGATTTAACTGTTTTATATTGTTTACCATAAGGATTAGAAGCTTTATTACAGAAGTCTCTGAAGGTTTTTCTTTTTGATTTAGGAATTAGTTTATAAAATTTTGCTCTTTCACGTTTAAATATTATAAAAAGCCTGGGTTTTTTTATCTGGGGGGGGCTTTTTGTATTCTAAGCTGTAGAGCTTTGAGATTGCGCTGCATTTACTTGGGGGTCAACCAGGAGGTTTTGATATTAAGTGTGGATGTTTTCTTTTTGAGACATTTATGACAAGCCTGGAAAATTAAGTTTTCCAGCGGTTCCGTTTGGGCATTGAGATCCTCCGAGGTATGGCAATTATTAATTAAAGTTATTAATTTGGGGATGTCCCTGAGATGCTTGTTAAGTTTAGAGAGACCAAATTTACTTTTGAATCTTGTGAGTGAGATAGCGTTGGCAGAGATGTTAAGTTCTATCAGAATGTATTTATGAAGGCTGGCTGAGAAGCCTGTTGTTATATTTCTATTTTTAGACTTGCACTATTTCTGTGTTTATTGAGAGAGTTAGGTCTGGCCAGCCTTTTTTGTCGCCATGAACATATGACGGTGGGTCTGAGTTTGAGTGATGGAGAAAAATATCATGTTCGCCAATGAATTGCTCTATCTCCTTGCCTCTACCATTAAGCCTCGGATAGTTCTACAACGGAATTTGCATGTTTAGATCAGACTCAATCAGTGCTTGTTCCGGTTTGATTGCATCGAGGATAATTGCAATTTTAGCGAGTGTTTCTTTCAGGTCACCACGGGGAGGTGTGTTGGCTGAAATCAGAGTAAGAGGCTCGTTGTTGAAAGAAAGTTTAACGGCGACGGTGTGATTAAGGGTCTCTATTAAAATTGGTTTTATGTTTTGGTTAGGACAGATTATCACAGCTTTATTTTCTTTTGCGAACCAGACCGACCATGATTTTGGGTATTCTTTTATTGTAGATGTAAGGCTCCTGGATGAGGAATATGTCAATTGGGTATTTATTTGAGATTATTGAAAGTTTATTCATGGCTGCTTTCATGTGGTCGCAATTAAGTTGGATTTGCTTAATGCTAGATTTATTAATTAATTGTGTAGGAAAGAGGTGGGACATGAGATCTGGCATTCTATTTGAACTCATTTTGAGATTTAGAAAATATACATGGCACGAAGATTAAAAATAAATAAAATCTGATCAAACAATGACCCCTATTGAAATGGCATGTGCAAAACATTAAGAAAAAGTTTTGCCTAAACGATATATATATAATTTTTTTTTAAATATATATATATATATATATATATATCACTAACCTGAATATATTCCGGGACCCGAAGTACTCCTACATTGATTAACTAAAAAGGACTAACACAGAATAATTGTTCGCTCAAATTTTCTGGAATCTTGTAGTTCTGGCCCTGTGATGCTGTTTTCGAGATCCCCTGGCATCGCACTGGTCTTGCTCACTTTGGTTGTCTGGACACTACTACCTCGGCCTGCTTGCTTCAAGACAGCTGGGCACGGATGGCAAACACTTGAATCGGCAATCCAACAGTCGTTATTTACCTAATTACCGCATGGTTAATTGTTTATTCTAGTGATGCATGGTGGCAATGGAAATCAAGATGGCGCCGGCAACGACACTTCGCCGCAATGAGAAAAGTTGGTTGACATAAAAAGGGAAATTTTTTACACGGAAGTGAAGGAGTGAAGCAGATATGCCCTGCTAGCGTTGTGATAGTTTGCACATCGGCCGGAGCAAAATATCGTGTGGCCTTCCTCTACGAAGGTGAGAAGGCGAATAAATGAGTAGTATAAACAGGGTTCCACTGTAAATAAGTGATTTCCCTCCAAAAAAAAAAATTATTAGGAAATACAATTTCCTGTTCCCAATGGCTTCAAAATGTTGGGAATTTGGAAATCCTACATGTATGAGACCATAGGCCATAGAAATTTGTTTTTGTTGCAGCAGTCATAAAAGCATGGTTAGTGTTTGTAATGCAACTTTCGTCAAATTTGTTTCAATATCATCAGTCTCACTTTTGTGGGGGGGGCTCATGTACTTTCTTTGTGCCCTCTCCATGAAAAGTCCTCCAGTTGGAATAGGAAAAAAAATTGCACATTAGGTACTCTTCTTGCATTCAGAGAATGAATAGGTTCATGTTCAGAGTTCAGTGAGTGTGTGTTTTCTTATGAAGCTGCTGATAAATAGAGGCAATCCATCACAAGGACATTTTTCATTTGAGGTACCAAATAATAAGATGTTGAAGTATATTAGAAGATAGTTTTAAAATGTTGGTGGCACCCACAGACACATACAGACCCGAAACTGGAAATGCTAGGATCAAGTAATTACTGACTTATATGCAAGTCTAGAAACTTGTATGTATAGCTTACAATGCATTCAAGGGTGTTAATATCTTTAGATTTTCATGTATGTTAATTAAAGATGAAATCAAAGGTAATACAGTGAACAGCACTTAATGCGATCACATCAGGACTCTGGGTTTCTGATAACAATAACTGACAGTTCTGCTCTTATCTTGACTATTTAAATCTGCTCTCATCTCAGTATGGTATCCGAAAAAAATGTTTCGCAGAAACTGCAATCCTTCATGCTTTAAATTTCTTAGTCTAATCTAGACAAAAACAGAATATGTATTGGCATCTTCTTTGACCTCTCTAGAGCATTTGATGTTATTATTTACCTTTATCATTTACCTGTGCAACATGTGTAAATGAAATAAATTTGAATTTGATTGATAACTATATCTGAAAAAAATTCTTGTTATAAGTATGATTACCCTATGGAACATATGGAGAACATGATCCAACGGAACATATGGAAAAGGGACAACTTTGTTTTTATTTCCAACATAACAGGTTTCAGAATGTTAAATTGTGTAATTTTTTGTCAATTGCTGTAAAAGAGGATTTTTGTCTCCATTTAAGCTACATCCCCTTTTAGAAATTGTTAGTTGTTAGAATGCAACTGTCTAATGTGTATTACAAATCATGAAACTTAGATAATGGTACAGTACATTCCATAGAATTCCCTTGTGAAAATCTTCTGGGAGAGGAACTGTGAATGTGGTCTGTTGAAGGAAACTGAACATGAACTGAAGAAAATGACTTTTTTTTTGCTTTATACACATGGCTTCACTATAGTAAAAAAAATTGCAAAAAAAGCACCACACATACATAGATCATAGCGGCAATTACAGCCCAATTAGGACATTGCGAACCATATGGAAATTTTTGTCAATAAGAGAGCCTTCTGACCTCCTACAGTCTTGAAGGTTGATAAGGATAACTTATAAAGAAAAATTTATCTGATTCAACATTAGCATGAAAATATGTAAAAAGAAAAATCTTTCAGCAAAAATAAATTGATAACATAAACTAAAGTCCTGATAACTATAAATTATTTTTTTCTCATTCTCATGTCATGATGTTATGACATTCCGTACTTAGCAAAAGTGATAACTAGGGTTAGGATTTTTAGGCCATAAAAATAACTTATTAGCCCTAGAGATAGCAATATCCAAATGATAACATTATCTGTAATTATAATAAGCGACGTTTACTGTATGAAGAATGTTTGAGATGAAAGTACCATGTGACATTACCACAAATTATTGTGGTAGAACTTACCAATCACAGTCCTTTTCTCTTGCACCTGCAGATCCATTAAATCATTAATCATAATTCAATTAATTTGTTCAAAGCTTCTTTGTTGAATTTGTTCTTCACCTGAAGAATTTCTGTAAAATACAATTTAAATGCATAGCCAGTTTTATTTCTACCATTTTCAGAGTTACTATTTTACTCCCAAGGGACACAATTAACAAATTTGGGTGTATACCAGTTTTTTCTACAGAACATTTGACTTTGGATTTGACTATCAGATTCTATAGATGTAGTTGTCAGAATAGTGTTGTGTCGTGCTGTGATAATTTTGTTTTTGTGACACATATTTCAAACATAAGTATTCAAATTCTTTAATAAATTTAATATGAAATAAAAAAGTTATTTTTCATATAGAAATAGATACCTTTTCCAATTTAGTTTCATACTCTGCCTGAAGCTGGCTCTCATTTTTTCTATGCATAGTTTCCTGAGATAATAAGCCTTGCTTTAGCTCTTCCAATTCTTTTAATAATTTTTTATTACAGTTTTCAAGAAATTGTAACTGAACTTCATAGTATTCAACAGCTGCTTTGGACCTGCAAAACATATTTAAGTTTTCATTTTCATAATAAATCTTACATACCAGTAGTTCTAAAATGTATGCCCCCTGGGGCTCCCTTGTGTCAGTCAACATTTATCTGTGGCTTACTGTAATACTAAAAAACAACCATTTTAAACCACTGAACAGGCACACATTGATATCTATAGCTCACCGCAACACCCCTGACATAGGTTGGCGATGCCCCCAGGAGCTGTGATACACACTTTGAGAACCACTGCTATGCACCATGGTAAAAACTAGATCATAAAAAAGATGTGACATAGAAAATTTTGATCAACAATAACGCACCTATGACAATTGCAGCTCTCTGAAATTCTGACAAACCACTACTAATTGAATTAAAGTAAAGTAGTACCAGGAAGTGTTGAAGAGAACCGAGTGGTGCAGTGGTAAGATGCTCGTCTTGCACTATGAAGGTTACCATCAAGGGCTAAGGGTTTGAATCTGGTCAATGAACGTCAGAAGCAAGTTATTTACCTACCGAGCCTGAGGTGACCACAGATGGATGGAGCCTTCATTTCCCACCCACCTCCATTGGTTGGAAATTGCCATATGGCGATATAAGACTGAAGTTGGTGTGCTGTAAAGTAGGTAGTGTTGAAGCAGCTAAAAGCATCATTGTGTTTGATTTGAGTTTGGTGAAATCATTGTGAACTCCAGCTTAAAGTATAAAAATGACTTAATGCCTACATGAAATTGACTTTGAGCAGATATATGCACTGGTATAGGCAGGGGCGAGTTCGAGATTATAGTGCTTTTTTTTGTGTCCTGCCAATGTCTGAATTCCGATCTTCAGCTTAGGCTTTGGTTGATCCCTACATAGAGATCACTAAGATATCAATATTCAGATTTTTATGATCATTATGGTTAGCTATGGCTAATTATATAAATCATCATAATTATCACCAAAAAATAGGCCATCATGGCGATGACTCTGAATCATAGGGATAGATATACAGGGATATATAAGGATAGATAAATAGGGCCAGTGAAAGCTTGAATTTCGGATAGGGGCCCGGCTTTGGCAGTAACACATACAACAGCACTTGACAAATCCCAGGGACCATGGCGACTGAAAATTGGTATTTAAACCTAAAATTTTCTATATATGTGATTGCTAAATTGGAGTAACAGGTAGAGCTTGACAAATCAGAAAAAAAATTTAGGTACCAGTTAAATTTTTTAGAAGCCAGGCATTTTGTCCTAACAAAAAAACATCCAAAACCCCTTTTCTTGCTTTTTCACGATATATTGAAACCTTTTTTTTTTACATTGTTATACATGCTGACATAAATTCCAATAAATTTGAGTTATCCTTGGACTCTAATAATAACACATAGAAAATTTTAGTGGTCAGTACAGATTTCCTAGTCACCATAGCGACCTGGCACTTGAGATTTATTAAGCCCTGGTCTAAGGACGACACAAAATTTTCTGATTTCATTACATTACATCATTTAACATGGGAAAAAGTTTTAAAGTTCTGAAAGAGTCAAATTTTTTTTTATTTAGGAGCATGTTTTTTGGTTTTTGAGCATGCTTGGCTCCCAAGAAATTTGGATGGCACCTAAATATTTTTCCGATTTGTCAATCTCTGATATACAACATATCTTTTATGTAGTCGATTGCAAAACTTGAGCAATCAAAATTAGAATTGTAATTTTACACCATGCCAAAATTGTTATATAATAATATACAGGGAATTTCAAAAAGAATCACCCGATTTGAAATGCGTATATTACAAAAAATATTGAACATAGACACTTAAGATTAATTTTATATTACATGGCTAATCATAAAGTTTTTTACAAACCAAATTAAAGGTGCTCAATATGTCCACCTTTGAATGCACTCCATATGTCTATAAAGTAGTCAAATTTGTCCCAAACTTTTGCGAGCATGTTTGCATCCACTGCGAGTACATTTTTGTGAACTATGTGCGAAACTCTGTTGGATGCGCTCTACACTTTTGTCTGACATGCAGGAACGGCCAGGGGATTTCCCTTTACACAGACAACCCATGTCTTGTAATTGTTTATACCATCGCCTAATGCTTTGAGCGGTAGGAAGTTCAACACCAGGGTATTGTCGACGAAAAGCATGATGAACAGTTGCACACTCACACTTCACAAAGCTTAGAACACAAAACGATTTCTGTTGTGCAGTCGCCATCTTGACAAACACTGAAGTGGCGGCTGAAGGAAGAGCGTTAGCACTCAAGATTTCCCTCTTTCTACCTATACATTATTCAATCAAAACGGATTAAAACTGATTTAAAATTGAATAGTTATGTTTTTTAAAATTGGATGATTCTTTTTAAAATGCCTTTTATAAAAATTTTAACAAACAAATAGGCCTACATTAATTTTGAATAACAGTAAAAAATTTTAAGTGTATCAGGCTTTAGAAAATTTATTTTGAGTAACATAATCACATAAGTTAATACAAGATTCATTGAAAGACTGGTTATTTGTGAAGATGAAGATTACAAGGAAGAAAATTCATCACTGCCCCCACAGGGACTCGAACCCCGGTCTCTCGCTTGCCGGACAAGTGCTCTACCACCTAAGCTATGGAAGTAGATAGAATATTTCCCTTGGAGCATATATATGTGTTGAGAGGAAGATTACAAGGAAGAAAAATTCATCACTGCCCCCACGGGGACAGTATCTACCAGTCTTTCACTGAATCTTGTATTGACAAGTGGAGAGGACATTTCTAAATGAATATAATCATAAGTTAATAAAAATATTTTTGTCTTCAAAAGTCAGACTAGTGAATATTCTGCATTCATAATCTTGTTGTTGAAGATGGACCAACTTAGCTGACCCAGGGGCTCACAGTAGCCCTCTTTATAGTTCGCTGTTGGCGACTGAGGGACTGCATGTCCCTTTTATAGTTTGCCTCTGGTGACAGGGGCCAGCCCTGGCCCATGGAGCGGGATGGGATGCCCTGCACAGAAAGCTCCCATCTTCCGCTCTCTTTGAGCTCCGCCCACTAGAGGGAGAGAGTGGTCATGGGTGTCCCCTCTTGCTCTTGCACCCCACACCCCTTAAAAAAAGTTTAAAATTTTTTTTTACTTTTTTTTTCTGGTACATTGATGGTTTTTCATTTTTTTCAAATAGCACATGAAAACGTTTATTTTTTACATATATTTAGCTACTTAAAATCAAAACTTTTTATTTCTGACAGACAATATGGTTTGATTATTAATAATTTAATATCTTAGTTTGAAGTGTTCTTAAACTTTTTTGCCTGTGAACTGCAAAAATGCTTCCCGTAATGGAGTGGACACCATCGTAACAGAGTGGAGATCATTGTAACAGAGTGCACAGAAATGTTTAGGTGACAGAAAGATATCTCAAATATTCTAAATAGGCCATGCAAACACACTTTTATTTTCTAAAAAAATAATATACAAAATGTGATAGGTGACCCAGAAACTCCTCTTATAACCTTTGAAATATGTCCACCCCATGATCAAATTCTAAAAACACACCAACAACCTCATAGTTTTAATTTTGGTCTGGTAAAATTATTAAAATCTGGTCAAAGTGACCACTGGACTTGCATTTATGCCTCTCACATTAGTGATCCGGAATGATATGGGGAGACAGGAGTAGAGCCTGTAAACAAAAATAATATAGGAAGATAATGGTTCTGTCCCATAAAATACAGAATGTATTTTCATATAACGACCTTTACTCATACTAAAATGCCCCTTATGACTCATCTCCCTGGATCTGTGCCTGGCAGTGATTTTAACAATCTGTACTACTTTACTTTTGTATTTAATGAAAAAATAACATGATGGAGAATGTAGTAAAGGGTTTAAATTGAAGAGATAACTTATTAAATTCAATTTAAACCTTCAAAACTTTTTAATTAAGAAAAATTTACTTTAAATCATAGTTTTTGTTCTTTTGCTTGAGTTTTTGGAAGACGTAACAGAGTAGACAAATTAGCCTAAATTATTATTTTTTCATTATAAATTTGAATGATTGATTAAAACTTTTTTATATTTGTGGATGCACTATCACTTGATGTTGATATAGATGGAAAAAAAAAATCTGGTACTAACGACATAACATGAATATTAAGTCATTTTGCAAAAGTCAAATACAAAAATGTTGATCGAGCATTAACAGTAAACCTTTCAATGAGCTCAAAAGTGTTATCAGATTTAATCTGGTATAAGAATATATTTCCCAAATGACCGTAACAGAGTGGACATTTTGAAATGGGAAAAATTTCGGGACAAAAACAAAAAAAAAATAGTTTTTCATAAGAAAAAAAAAAATTTTTTTTTCAAAATTTTATTGTCAGTTTTATTCATCTATGGCACATATATAAAATGTGATTCCAAGTTTTTTGAAAAAAATTCCAGAGAGAGATTTGTACCAAGCCTCTTTGTTTAACACTTTTTTGAAGCTGGGACAGCCAAATTTTGAGGTTTTGCTACAAAAAATGATTTTTGAAAAAAATTAGATACCATCTGAAACAAATTAAGAAATTTCATATGACCAAGAATTAAATGAAGTACTAGAAAAAAATTAAAATTACTACCAGAGTGCTCTGAAATTTTGTAAAAAGAATTACAAAGTCTTGGAAACAGTCTGTGCACTTTTTTGGGGAATGAACCATACAAGGGAGTTCAAAAATTCATGTAAACCTTTGGGGGGGATAAAGAATAAACTGAAGTGATAAAGCTAAACTGAACCACATTTATACAAAAAAGAGCATGATCATGTACATCACATGAAAGCAGGTATCAGTTTTAGCCATGATAGAAACCGGTTTAAACCAGCCTGGCCGCTATTCGTTACAGCCAGTCTAATTTTTCCCATTAATTCTTAAAAAGTAGTAACATGATACTGCTTTAATAACTCAGTTCAATTAATGACTGAAAAAATGAAATATGGATATTTAAATGTATATCAGTTAATTATATTAGAGTGAAGATTTACTTTCAACTTGAATAAAATTGAATTTAAATAGGCTACTACTACTAAACCAGACATGAACCTCGTCCATATTCCTCTGCGGAACTTCTAACGAATTGGTACATGTTGGAATATGTGAATGTGTAGTGAACCTTCCGTGAAGTTTGCTCCTGTGTAATGTTTGTTATGAGCAGTGCTGCAATCTGCCATAAATTTTTCTAACCTATGCATGAAGTGTAATGATTAAATAGTATACTGTTGTAGGCCTGATGCTACCTGCAGTGAGACTTTTTAACAAGGAGATCGGCTCACATTTGTGCTTCAAAAATGGGAACCACAGAAAACCAACTTCAGCTAACCACCACTGTGGCGACGGTGGGGTTTGAACCCGGGTCCTTACGATGACCACTCGACCACCACAACGGCATTTTAAATAGGCTAGTAGTTGGAGATAAAGAATAAACTGAATCTATAAACAACAAAAATTTACCAGGGTCAGAGTCTATTTTGGCGCCCCCCCCCCCGTAATTTTGAATAGAAAAACAATAAACTCAGCGCCCTTTGTGATCAGGTGTGTGGGACACTAGACTCCCTCCCCACCCTCTATTAGTTGTGGACTTGCTTGCAATTTATTGCATTTAATGTTTTGGCCCCTTCATTTTTTCAAATTTCATGATAGCGAATTGGCCTACCCCACTTTTAGCACACTGACTTTATCAATAGCATCAATAAGCTCCATACTTTTCTACAAGAACTGAATGGTGGAAACCAGAATGCTGAATATATATATATATATTGATCTTATGCTCATCATCAGTTCTTCAGTATTCCCAAGGCAACATAAAGCTTACAAAATTTTACTGTATATGCAGCATTCTTACAGATGAAAATCATTAAACGTGAATTTGCAGGTTTTAGAATTCGCTCTGTATTACATGTAAGTATTATACCAGTTCTCTTTTATATAATGATAATTCCTTTCTCTCAACATCTTGCATAGGATCATAATTTCTTGAATTCTCAGTTTTATTTATTGTTTGATTAAGGGAGTGGCCAGGTCTTGGAATATTTACTAGGCCTATACTGTATACTAAATTTACCTGGAATTTATTCTAAACTTAGTTTGGCATCTATAAAGGAAGATACAAGTTAAGAGATGAAAGTAATATTTTTTTTTTTGTTAAAAAAATTTTCAGCGCATTTTTCATTGAAAAAAATATCCTAAAAATGCCAAAAAAATGTCTTAAAACCTGAAAAAATTCCTTGAAAGTGAAAACGTATTGAAAAATGCAAATGTCATCAACATATGGGCCATGGTTATAACATATTAAATATCAGAATCAGTCACACTTCTGGCCATGCTTTCCTATGATTATATAGTTAATTTTGATGTGTTTTTAAAAACCACCGTCTATTATTATTTGATGAATAAACTAGAGTTCTACTAATTTTATTGTCTTCATTACTTTGTCACTGCTGTTTCAACAAAAATAAGTATATAAGGTATTAAACAAAAAATAAGACAAGTGAAATCAAATCTACCTGCTGGTTCTTAAGTTTTTAAAATTGTTTCCTCTCATAGACATCAAATTCTGTATAGAAGATGATGCATCACCATTTTCAGAGTTATCACATTCTACTTCCGAATCAAACTCATATGAACTGTCACTGTCATCATCATACAAGGAAGATATGCCAACTATATTTTGCGATAATTTTTTGCTTGCACTAAACTCATTACTAGACACACAATCTTGTTCTTGTACAACTAATGAAGCAGATTTGATTTTTTCACAATTGGTTTTCTTTCCAGAGTTTTTTTCAATGTGTGTGGACAAATCTTTCGGCCTACATGGTTCTTTTTCACAAGATGCACAACAGTCTGATGATATAGTGGCAGTTTCTACAGAATGTTTAGGCGAGACCAATCCCTCACTAGAATATGAGTTTTCAGGGTTCTCTGATACACAAATTACTGGAAACTCTGAATTGCATGATTTTTGCTCAAAAGATGTCACAGGTGTTTGTGTACAACATTTTGTAGTTGTATTATCAATATGCAATGGTTCGTGATGCTCTGTATCAAACAGATTTACATTGCTCTCCATAGAATTATGGTCTGGCTGTTGTTCATGATCCTCTTTCACATCAGAATTTGTTTTAAAAAGTTCATTTTGATTTTGATCTTCACAAGAACTATTCACTTCCTCTACAGTGACTCCAGATTTTATTTCACTGTCGGAAATAAGTAGTATGTTTTTATCTGTATCAGAAAACTTAGTATTGATCTGGTTATTCCGGTCCTCATTATCCTCTTGGTCTACTCCGTTTTCCATTTTAAAATATCAACAATTATTATTTAGAGAGAAAAGAAACTGACGTAAGTACTATCTACTGACATCAACACCATATTCATTAGTTTGATTTTAGAGAATTACTTTTTTTTTCTTAAAAAGAACGTTTTTATAGTAATATGTTGGCAAACAATTAAGTGCTCACATGTTTGGCTCATTAATGATTTATATTAAATCTCCTAGAGGTCAGTAATAGTTGCGGATATAGGAGATGACTATGGAAAAAAATTTTGCAAATAAATATGATAGAGTTAGAGCTAATCAATGGAAATGGATCTTTTAAACAGTTGGAAAGGTCAAATGTTTCATTGGCCAAATGGTTTAGATTCTACATAACTCTGAGGAGATGATTCTCGTATTCCTTGCCTACATATTTATAACCACACGTAAACAATTTCAATCACTACAGTAGCGAAAACACAAACACAGCTGTTTGTATTTCAATCTGCTGATGCCATTCCCAACAAGACAAGATGACTAACACTCCCTAGAACTACACGGACTTTATAGACAGCTCATTTCCATGTCGGTAATTGACTGACAGATAAAATGACCAACTGTTTCATTGTCACAGAGATAACGAGAGTTAAAGTCGATGTCACTGACCTTAACCCTTCGATGGGCAGCGCCGTATATATCCGCTCAAAAATGTTGTGGCGAATCTGGGCAGCGCCGTATATATCCGGCCGACCTGATCAGTTGCCTTCCCCTACTTTCTTTGTGTAAATCTGTCGCCCCTGCAGTTGACGAGCTCCTCCTCCAGTATTCAGAAGAGATCATGACATTGTAGGACGCTCTATACAGCTACACAATACAGAAAGCACACGGTAACAATGCTATTATCCCTTGCATTGTAATTGCTATCTTGAGGTGCAAAGGGTTGTAGGGAAAGAGAATTCTTGAAGATGTTTCTGTGGTCTGAAGTATTTTTTTTTTCAGTCCAAAAATAGAGTATCGCTTTTTTTCCCTTTCACTCAGTTATTTCTTCTATATTTGATTTTTTTTTTATTTTTGAAACTTTCGGGTGATGATTAGTTTAGAAATGGATATGATACAGAATTTATGTTTCAAAATAACTATGAACGTTAAACTAACACCTCTTGAGCTGAATTTTTTTTCGTAGTAAAGAAAGGACCCCCCCCACTCCTTCACCCTCTCATCATAAACTGACTTATTTTCCGCTAAACTATGCTATATAAAATTATCCGTGGTCAACTATGATACTGTAACTAAGCCATCCATCCTATATCTCTAACATAATATAAACCGTCCCCAAAAATTAAATCCTATTTCTTCATCTTCTGACTATCTATAGTCGAATGGAAAAACTCTCTCCCCTCAACTATCATTGATCACAGTCTGTCACAATCAAACACATTCTTTTGTATCGGTCTCGACAAACAATATTGTATGAGTAAATGTAAGGAATTTCGCAATTTCATCATTTCTTTATTTTTTCAACTACAATCTCTCGTTATTATCTATGCATATCATTTCCTCAATAAACTCACAGTCTATAAATCGAGTTTATTACACTGCTGATGTATTCCAAAAACATAGAAATTTTAGTATCCATTACACATCTTTCACGTTCTTTGCGAGCATCGAACTTGAATATTACCATAATTATTTTAAACTTCTGGAACTTTAGGTCGTACATTGCAGTCAGTTCTGTGAAGTTTTTGAAGTGACACTTTCCCAAGCCTGCACAATCTTCCAATCCTAACTTATCACATTCCTGAGTTAACGCAAAAGGGAAGGTCTAACCACCCCGATGAGCCAGTATAATAGTGTTATTTTGCAGGAAAAAACGTAACCCCCCCCCCCCCCCAAGGAAATATTAAATTGTGAAACGCACCTCTCTCCCTCTGAGAAAATCCTGCCTACGCCCATGATCACATTCATCTCTTTGGCGTAGTCTTGTCTGTTATTTCTGTGATTGATAAATGTCAATATTGTGTTCAGAAAAGCGCTCTTGTAGCGAAACTGCGTGGATCACAGAATGCCCACTTACATGGGTTGTGATATACGATGCAGTTCATTGGAAAATTCTGTCGCTCTCAAAATAATAACATTTTGAAAGTACGATGAAACTTTTATGAAACGGCCGTTCGGTATTCCGAAAAAAAAGACCGTTTGTGAAGTTGATCACCGAATAGAAGTTGGGCGATGGTAGAAAGAAGAATAAGGTGGAAAGCGTGTGGTGTGTCAAAATTTCGGATTTCATTGTCACCAAAGAAAAAATCTCATGCTCAATATATTTTACAATGCCCAAGAAACAGGTGCATATACTTTGGGCAGAGCATTGAATACCAGATTATCCGATCAATTCTTGAATCTGTATTATCAGAGATCTGTTTTTTCCTCGTAGTGAGTGCTACACTCAATGAAAAGTAAAAGACTTGTGTTCGTTCTTTCCTCGCATTATTTTATTCTCTCACTGTTTTTATACTATATGTCTGCGTGCTAAAAAGTAAAGAAAGCTCCCACAAAGCAAAAACTTTCACGTCCTGTTTCTATTCAGTAAAGATCATTGGTGATCTGTCGTATTTATCCTGTGCCATGGGCGAAAATTTTTTAACTGTCTTATTAGCTAGGATCAATTGTATAGCATTAGCTTTTGTCATCTTATTTACAATTTCTTTTAACCTGATAATGTCACAACTGAATAGGAAATTCGATTGAGCTGGAAAGGTATTTATACTGATGTCCGAAGATTATAAGGTTATACAAAGAGAACTATATAAGGTGTTAATGCATTCAAATAAAACGAAGAAAAACTTGGTTTTTTTTCTTCAACTCTTACGGCCTAAGTTTGAAAGAAAAAACAGCTTGACAAATGTGACGGAACCACGGATCAGTCTGGATTAGGGAGTTAACTCAATTTTTTTGGAAGAGACTCTGTGAACACTCCTTCTTTTCAATCCCACCAGTGTCTCTTTTTACCCCCTCCCCAAAGGTAGGTTTTGCGGACGCCCATGGAAGAAAGCAAGCAGTTCATTCAAAATAAATTGGTTGTATTGACCAGAGCTGATCATAACTGAACAAGGCAGAACTAAATTCTAGGAAGAGGAAGAATTTCAAGAAAAAGACAAGAATTTCTCATTTGGTACCCGTGAAGTTATCTGTATCCGCCCATTAGTATAAGCCTCTTATCATCGTGGCTTGTTATAGCCAACACCAGAGGTAAACACAAATAAGCATTTGGTTGTTTCAAACAATGCTTGTCTCGTGATCTCACACATTCCTACTTTCCCACCTATTTCCTTTCTCCTCGCTCTTCTTTTCTACTTTTTGAGCCATGTGTGTTTCACAATGGTTTTTGATGATTCTGTATAACATTCATACTATTTGACAGGCGAGTAAAAGCAAACCCCCCCCCCCATAAGTACAATAATACTGGCTCTATTGAGTGAAGATGAATTCGATGAGAGATGTTAATATCAAGTTCGGAGAACGATTGCTCGTTTTCATCAGTTTCATCCGAATCTTAGGATGAACTCCAGAGTGTAAGAGACTAGTGCAGTCGTGTTGTATTGAAAATTCCACCACCACCTCGAGTACGCCATTTTAGTGGGAACCCAGGCATATAGGTCCCACTATACAACGTTTCAAATTCATTCAACTAGTTAAACCTTTTTTTTTTTTATGAACCAGTTATTGGAAACATAGTAACGTAGATCAATGACTTTGCTGCAGAATATATTCAACAAAATAATGTGGCACCAAAATCAAAGCGTGTTGGTGCGACACGAACAATCCACAAAAAAATTCCAAGTTTCCAAGTGCTATATTCACAGAGATATTCAAATTCGAAAAGTGGAGGCAATTTGGGGAAGAACAGAGTTAAAAGCGTGTAAAACTGTTTTCCCGCATTTAACGCTGTTCTTTTCCGAAATCTCCTCCGTTTTTCGAATTCGAATACCTCTGTGAATATAGCATTTAGAAACCATGGAATTTTTTTGTTGGGCATCGGGACAGACAGGACAACAACTTTCTAATTGAAAGCACGGAGGACGGTATAAAAATTTAATTTCTTTTATTTTGCTACACACTGTATTTTCCACTCTCAAAACTGGTACAGGGGAATTTTTGAACGCCTGCTGAGCGTTTTTTAAATTGAAATCATACCTCTACGACGGACGGTTGACGAGATAAGGGCAGAGCTAGTACTAACAGACAGGACCGTAACTAGAATTTTTGCCGCCCGCAGCCAACATTATTTTGCCACCGCCACAACTTTAAAATTCGATATACTTTTTTTAAAGGTGCTCTTGTTACCACCTAAAACTACCTCCCCCTAAATTTTGCCGCCCAGGCAGTTCACTCCCCCACCCGTCTAGTTCCGGTCCTGCTTACAGGACACCTAGTATAAAGAGTTGATGAAAACTAACTTGTATATTGAAAATAATTGGGGCAGCATAAGACAAACATTTCACGAAACTTTGTCGAAGACAAAATTATCCACGAAAAAATTATTTCATTTGTATGGTAACTAATCAACTGTTAATTATTAATATTTTTTTTTCAAAACATTTTACGGAAGTTTAAATATAGCGTACATATATGAATATTCGTATCATCGCATACTGAATACCAACAGATAAATTAATAGACTGACATTTATCCAGTAAACATTGAATGTCCACGATGTGTGTCACACAATAGAAATTGATTTTATATTGAGTATTCACGAAACTTTCGATTCAATCCCCGTAAATTCCGGTAAGGATGTATAAGCCACATCTAGAAAGGAAAAAAGAAAAGTTTTCGTGGAAAAATATTGTCGTCGAAGCCTCAAGTAAGACGCACATAATTTTCGTCGAAGAATTTTAAAAAAAATGATTAAAATTCTTCGTAAGTTTCCACTTACGTTCTTTGATTTCTTTATTAATTTTTTTTACCATTACTTGATTAAAAAAAATAAATTAGTAAACATTGAGCGTTTTTCAGAAGTGAAAATGTATAGAATTTATTGGAATTCTCGAAGTTTTCATTATTTTCAATCGAATACTCTGTTGTAAATGAAAAAACGTTGACGCTCGAGATTTTCATGTAATAGTAATTATTTATGATTATCTTTCAATTAAAGTAATGATCTATTTGCATGAATCCAAAAAATAGAAAGAAATTGGTGAAAATGAAAATTTCTCATTTTTCTCCAAGAAATCGGGGAAAAATTTATTTCCTAGGTTTCATAAACATTTAAACACTCAGTGAGGCCATTGTGGCTAACCTACAATAGGTCTATTCATGTTGTTGAGGTATTGTTGCGATGGGAGGATCCCCAATTACCGAAAATCCGGCTACCTACTGGTGAGAATGGGGGAAAGCATCGTCTTTCCTGAACAGGCTCTGCCACAGAGTAATAATACTATAGAGTGCGCGCGAGGGGTTACAATGTGAAGCAAAGATCCGGAGTCACGTGACTCCGGTCGAAAGGCTGGTCAGGGAATCTCGCTGGCAATGCTTTCCTTATGGCTACTCGTATGACGATCTACACGCGCTGTCTTATTTTTGATTAGAATGGCCAACACTTGCGCAGCTTTCGGATGTTCTGAGCGGTTTAGGAAAGGGGGACCAGTATCCTTTCATAAGGGAATACTTTTTTGCTTATTCCTCTTCTTATAAATTAAAAATTGGAATATTAAATTGATGATTCAATGGATTTCTGACGTAATCTCAGTTTTTAACGACTCCATTTTGGATTTAATTCAATTAAAGTTCCAAGTTTTGGTAAAATTCAAATGTCATGAATCATTATTAAATGTTTTAATAGAATTTTTGGCAATAAATGATTGAAATTGTGAGTTTTATGAAGTTTTAACTGAAATATACGTCTCCGCAAGATTTGGCGAGATTTGGCGAGCTAGTGAGTTCATTCGAGTTTTGCTCAACTTGGAAGAAGATATGCTTTTCAGAAGGAGAAATTTATGAAAAATATTCTATTTAAATAGAATGTGAGGAAAACTCCCCCCCCCCCCCCTCTAGACAATTGCAGTTTTGCATAAAAGTGCATAACAACCTCTAAAAATAATAGTATTTTTACCCCTCTTCACACCTGAGATAAAACTATTACAGAAAAGAAATTTTTTTATTCATTAATTTATGTTTGTTGTATGTGAAATTGCCTCTTCAAACAAGAAAATTAATTATTCAATTGATTTTTTGAGTCAATATCTGTACTAAGACCTGAAGTCATATATTGTGTACCTCAGATGTTATCTTGAAAAAGAACCATTCTAAAAACGATTTAATACCTTAAATTAAGATTAACATATGCATACTTTTGGAGCGAAGAGATTACATATGTCACATATATATATTATATTATATAAATATTATATCCTAAAATATTATATATATATATATATATATATATATATATATATATATATATATATATATATATATATATACACACACACACACACACACACACACACACACACACACACACACACACTTTAAATTATTACATATATACTCTACATGGAATTTTAATTCTTATAATTTAGAGAAATTGATGATGAGATTCTGTAATTTGCTTGAGTAAAATATATTTTAATCCTGAAATATTATGTAAGTGTTTACAGTTTTGTGTGATGAGGTTATAAAAGGTTTTTCAGGAATGTTAGAAATGAAACTTTTTCTTATTGTTTGAATATTATTTCATGACTGAATATGGTATGGGTGTGAATGTGTTACATTACATAACATAATATGATGCATTATAATTAATTATACATTAATTATGAGTATATAGAGTAATTGTAATGTTCTGGAAAGATATATTTTTGTTTTAATTACCCCTAGTATAAATAAATTTTCGAAATTAAAAGCGACAAAGTGAATGAAGAGAATATTTAAAAATATAAATGAATTAGGCTTTACAACATATACGATTTTCTACGAACTTGATAGAATTGAGTCAAATTTCGTTACAGCAACATCCTAGCTTCTGCGAAAACGCGCCAAATGTAATAGCGCAGAACCTGTTCTTTCCCCGACAATACTGCTCATCTTTTCTTCACGTTCGACAAGTTTTATGAATAGCGTGCGCGGTCTATTTATATCTTAAGTCTATGGGCTCTGCCCATTTTCGAAGGATTTATCTGAATATGCGTAACTGTCGAAGGGTTAAGTACCGTATTTCCTTTGACATTCCCGTATTTTAACGTAATTTTCGCCATCTCTCCTCCTCCTTCTAACCAGATCATGGCCAGCCGCTCTGTCTGAAGAGTAATAGAGTAATGACAAAGGTCTTCTTCCACCACCTGCTATATGAGCAGGTGGTGGAAGAAGACCTTTGCCAGCTGGAAGCTGTGCGTGTATGCGTTGTGAACCTAACGTGAAGTTCGTTTCTGCGTAATGCTTTTTTTTGGTGCTACCATCTGTCATTGAAATTTCGAACTATGAATGAAGTATAATGACTGAATATGTGTACCGTTGTAGGCTTTTTGCTCACTGGGGCGAGATTTTTAATGGAAAGATCGGCTCTCTCTCGCATTCGTGTCTCGAAAATGGGAACCACAGAAAACCAACTTCAACAAACCACCACTGTGGCACCAGTGGGGTTCATTTGGACCATTCTGACTTTTATGCAAAAATGCCCTTTATTTCACGTATTTTCAACGACGCCCAATTGACTTTTTATTTTTCATTGAAATTAACGATTAAAATTATCTTTCCCCAACTCTGAGGTGTATCGCTGGTACTTAAGCTATATATCGTTCAACCTTGTTGTCAAACGCCTGTATGGAAATAGGTTAAATTACCAGATGCCACCTAGAAAATTGCCCAGTAGCAGGAAATAAAAAATTAAACTCTACATATTGAATTAAACTACACTCCATAAAAAATTGTTGAACAAGATGAATTTGGGAGTTGAAATATTTATATTTATCATTCTAAAATTAGAAGAATTTTCACTAATCACAATTAAAAAATAATGATAAAAATGATTGAAGTGAGCTTCATTGAAAAAATTATATTTTTTGTGCAAAATGACGAGACGGGCAAAAATACAGAAAAATACCTGAGAATAGAGACACGAAACCAGAAGTTGTCGCGGGCCATGTCACGACATATTGTTAAATTAAATCAGTGGTTCCCAAACTTTTTACTTCGCGGATCACTTTTCACAATAAAACTTTATCACGGAGAATTAATTTAGACAACACTTATACGTTGGTGCCGCGGATATGTTACGGTAAATGTGATGAATCTAGTGATTATGTATAATCGCCGTTATTACGCATAATCACCGACCGTTTTGGTAGGCGAACGT
This sequence comes from Pholcus phalangioides, assembly GCF_987345545.1. NCBI lineage: Eukaryota > Metazoa > Arthropoda > Arachnida > Araneae > Pholcidae > Pholcus > Pholcus phalangioides. Next base: position 30,044,548 of record NW_028301600.1, on the reverse strand, counting down.
ACATACTAACCGATATAAATACGCATTATGCATAATAACCGATTTATCACATATACAAGGTGTTCGAAAAGCGTCGGAAAGTGAAAAAGTTTTTACACGGTTTCCAATCAAAAAATGCAAAACAATTAAATTTGCAATATTGAGAAATAAATTTATAACGAAACATTTGAGAGAAGAAAATTTTATTCAGATACCGATGATAAAAATTTTCGATTTTTACTGCTTTTGATGTGCTAAAATGACCAGTTACGTATATAAAAAACTTAAGATTTACCACTCGGTACTTGTTATAAAAAATGTAAGTTCCAACTGCTGACGTTTCGACAGTAATTTTGGTTGAAAAAAAGGGCAGATTTTTACTAATTTGTATTGCAATTTATACGTATACGAATAATTTAATTTTTGTATTTCTCTCAAATATCATTAAGGATGAAACTATTATTAGCTGGCGATTAGCTGGCGAATAGAAAACTCGAATTAGCTGGCGATTTGCTATATGTAACTTCAATGGTAGGAATATCCTCCCATGTCGATAGGATACTCACCTAAAGTACCAAAGGATGTGTTTAGAGGTTTCGCGAGTTCGATACCCGGTTCTTCCTAATCAGAAACTTTCCTGACACAGGGGTGGGTACAACAGAAACGGCAACATGACCACAGAAAAAAATTGCTACCGCAGGGTGTTACACACCGAGGGGTTAGCGCGACAACCTCTCGGTGAGTATAAAAAAGGCTGCCGTTTGGAATCGGTAATAAATTGTAGGTCGCGGTCTAATTATCTCTCGTGTGCAGAAAATGACCGTGGTGCGACAAAAATGATAAAATGTTTACTTCAACTGTCAAGTGGGCCTGAAAGTAAAACACCTCGTACATGTGAGAGGGTCACTCTGAAAGGTTTTAGCGGCTCTCAGAAACAGCATAAGTTGATTAATATTTACATGGGGAAAAAATAATTCATGGAAGTTTCGTTCAAATGCCAAGTAACAGAGCCCCACGGTAACCAATGAGTTGCAGCAAGAGGGGAACAATCTTGGTTGCACTATTGTTTTCTAGATTGAAGGGCTTGGACAGCCACTTACATTGTTGTTTGCGCTTTCGTTCTGGTTTGAAGATCTTGGACAGCCGCTTTCATTCTTATTTTGCACTTTCACTGCGCTTTGAAGTCACAGTCACTTAAGTTCGTATGAGCTCCTGGGCGGCAACTACTTTTGTTCGAGTCTGCGGAGGTGGTAGACACTATCCAACGCTTAGAAGTGATGGGCTTGTAGTTTAGTACACACTTTGTTAGCGCGAGTCTGGCATCAACAACTTCGAGTCGTTTTGCACTATTTCATGAGCTCTCTTACACTCCTCTTTATTGACACTCCGTCCCATAACTACTTTCGAAGTTAGTATCATCATCTATTCGGATTCTACGTCTCTCCTCCACCACCACCCCTCTTTTTAGTTACCGAGAAGCACTTCAGATCGATCATAATTTTGATACGGATTCCGGTCCTTCACTTATGTGAAATTTTGTTCCCATGTCCCGTTTTTGTGTTATGGGTATCCTCCGCTTTACGTGATCTCACTTTACGAGGTTTTTCATGACGCGCTCATTTTGCATACTAATTAATCGCGTAAAAATGTCGTGATAGAATATTGTTGCTGTGTTTCTTCTGATAAAATGTACATTTCGCTATAGATAGAATAGGGTTATCGTGATCCCTCTGCTATGTACATCTCGTGATAGATAGAATATGGTTCCCTTTTTCGATTATTTGATTATTTTTGTGGCACCACGGTTACCTTCTGCACAAGAGGGCTAATTAGACCGGGACACAACTTGTTGCTGATTCGAACGGCAGCGTTCGACATTTTGCCCTTTTTTTTATACTTACTGAAGAAATCTGTGTGCTAACGTCCTGGTGTGGGACTCCCTGCTGTAGCAATCTTTTTCTGTGGTCATGTTGTCACCGTAACTGTGGACAGCCAATGTCAGGAAAATATCTGACAAGGACGAATCGGGTATGGAACTCGTGACATCTCTAAACATCGTTTGATACTTTAGGCGAGTATCTCATCGCCCTGGGCTACCACGCCCTTCTCGTGGTTCTGCTATATACATCTCGTGATAGATATCAAGTATGGTTATTGTGGTCCTACTATGTACATCTCGTGATAGATAGAGTGTAGTTGTGTTTACCTTCTGCTACGCACATCTTGATGTACATAGATTTGGTTCTCGTGGTCTTTCTACAATGTACATCTCGCGGCAGGGCCGTCTTAAGATCATCATGGGCCCCCGGGCCAAGTGATTTTTCTGAGGCCCTACCTGGCAAATTCTCGAAAAATTCAACCACTTCTTATTTTTCTGAGGCCCTTCTCTTGAGGCCCCCGGACGTGCCCGGGGGCCCATGCATTAAAACGCACTGTCTCGCGATAGATTACTTGCTTTCTTTCAAACCGAGCACAACTCAGGTCTATCACTATGGGCAATTTACTACCCAGTGAGTTGTGCCAGAAGTGTAAGAGTGTGTACCTAACAGTCTGAGTGCATATCTTGTGTCATAGCCTGCTGCCATATCTATGTTTCGGAAGTGAAGTGAGCTAAGCGTAATGATTGAATATTTGTACTATTTGTAGACTTGTTGGTCTCTGTGGCGAGATTTTTTAACAGGGAGATCGACTTGCATTTGTGCCTCGAAGTTGGGAACCACAGAAAACCAACTTCAGCCGACCACCACTGCGGCGACGCTCGAATTTGAGTCCCCGCGATGCGAGTCCGTCACTATCACCACTCGACCACCACAGCGGCCGATAGATTACTGTCTTCATGCCCCCTTCTGCTATATTTACATCTTGCGAACGCGAACGATAGATTTTGGTTCCCTTGGTTTTTTGTTATGTATATCTAGCGAGAGAGTATGGTTCTTGTGGTCCTTCTGCGATGTTTGTCACGATACAGTATGGTTCCCGACATTGTTCTGTTATATAAATCTTGTATTAGATAGAATATGGTTTCCGCGGTCCTTTTGATATGTGCATTTTGCGATAGATAAAGTATGGTTCCGGTGGTCCTATTCGTCGTGACCTTTTTTCCTTCCCGCACCCAGTGCAATGAGACTCACCTTCCCTCACCCCTTGGGATAATGCGTTTTTTATCTGTTAGAAAATCAAGTTTTTCTGTAATTAATTACATTAATTACATTAATTATCCATTAATTACATTAATTATCCATTAATTATTTTACTTATTATTTAATGTCATTTTTCGGATATGGGTAGTAATTAACTTTAGCTTTATATATATTTATTTTTCTTGAAAATTAATTCAAAAACGAAACTAGAAAATTACTACTTTTTAACATTTTTTGAAATTTGGGAAAAAAAAGATTCATTCAATAGTTCTTCACTTTACGAGGTTTTTCAGCAACAACAACTATAAATTAATGTTTCTTTGACACTTGCCTGAATTTTTTTACTTTTTTGGTGAATCATGTTCACGACAGTATCAAAAATCTGAGCACAACATGCTAATAATTCGAAGTACCAATGTTTATTTATTTATTTATTTGCACATCTGAACAGGCTGAGCCCAATTACAGAGGTGAAAAACCACCACGGACATAAAAATAACAAATATACAATAAGAAAGTAATGAAAATATAAAAGAAAAGCAAAATAATAATAATAATAATAATAGTTCAAATTTACATGTTAAGACTTAAATCGTCAAATGAACATACAAATTGATAATTCGATACAAAGAATACAAGCCACGTCTACCCCTTCCTCCCCCCCCCCCACAAAAAAAAGAAAAACCCAAAAAATCGACGATTTGAACAAAAATGCAATATACAGAAATAAGTATAAACAGAAGGAAATTAATATGAGGAACAAATGAAAACAAGCGAAGAAAAAAATCATGATGCCAAAGCACTCTTCGAGACAAAAAGAAACATTAATGAGAAATATGTACAGACCTGATGGGATCTTTATGAAAAATATGTGGGAATTCACCCGTATTATAATTTTTACATGCTCACAAAATGGGTGCAATATCCAAAATGTTCGTGCGAAAACAAACCACGAAATAGTTAAGATAAATAATGATATTTTTTCTCAACCGAAATGGAAAACAAGTGCGATCGCTAATCGAAAAAGAAACTTTTACAACGCGAATTTTGCGTGACATATTTCTGCAAGCGAAAGACAAGAGATGAGGTGTAGAAATATTTGTATGATTCATATTTTTGAAGAACTGAAAATTTTAATTTTTTTCACCATTTCAATTTTTCTGAATAATTAGTCAGCATGTCGTAATTATTTTTTCACCTTGCACCCCAAAAATGCTTTCCCACACCCCCGGTTAAGAACCACTGGTCTAGTGGGTAAGCCAGCCGAAGAAAGGTTTCAACTTCACGCAAACATAGGTGCCGTATGTGGGCGCGCATTGTCATGCAGGCTTTCTTCGCAAGCGATATATTTCTTCATTAACACGACTAACAATCGAAGTTGTGATGGCATTTTCATCTCGTCCGCGAAACTAAATTTACTTAATTTCGCGTTGAGTTCATTTATTCTAAATTTCATCGCATTAAACCAGCTGATACTTTCTTTAACGTAAAAATTTAACTTAACTTTTAAGCGGATTTATCCCGGACTCGAATTTGGCCATTCAGATTTTCTCTCAATGTTTTCTTCAGTTTGCCAAGCCTTCTGTAAGCCGTTGCAATAGCCCTGAGGGCAAGACTCGGCGAAATAATTTCTCGCATTCCGCATTGTCATGCAGACATCACTGAAAACGAGGGTAGAGATGTTAGGCTGTCAATGGCACAAATTTTATGTGTGCTGTATAAACAAACTTCCTTCAGCTGTCTAGAAATGGTCTAGTGCAGTGTTTCTCAACCATCGGGTCGTGGCCCGGTACCGGACCCTGATATCATTCATACCGGGCCGCGAGTGATTGGCCGTTTTTTTTCCTCAGTCATTTCTCGTTAGTCGTATGTTTGACCAGGCCTTCTACTTAAAAAAAAGTAAATGAAACCGGGCTGCGTTCTTCCAACGGTTGAGAATCACTTGTCTAGTGAGAGACCAGGTACCCGGACAAAGACGGTATTTGCGATTGGGTGGTCAGTGCAGTCATAGTTAAGACGCCTTCATATATAAAGGGGTTCTAGTCATAGTGCTGCTCGAGCTTGCATACAGACGACGCGATCCTCTCTACTGCTGGGCGACCTAGGGCGTCCTACGCCGTTTATGCATAGCTGTATAAATGTTTAACGGTGTTATGCATAGCTGTATTAATGTTTAACGGTGTTATGTATAGCTGTATTAATGTTTAACGGTGATTATGCATAGCTGTATTAATGTTTAACGGTTTCGCAAATGAGTTTGGCATATGTGATATATATATTGAGTAATATTTATCAAATATGCCAAACTCATTTGCGAACTATGCGTAATCATCGTTAAAAGTGATGAATTCTTTCATATTCATCCACTAAAATACCCACTAAGATGAGATTTCTGAAAATTCAAGAGTGTCATGAAATGGCGGACAAATATTTTATGGGGGGAATCTACACAAAGTAATTTTCAGATTACCAAATCCACGCGAGCGAAGCCGCGAGTAACATCTAGAAATATATGAGGAATTATTTCTTTAAATCTAAAACATTCCATCATTTTAGAAAGTCATTTGTGACAAATAGAAAAGTGTATGCGTGTGTTCTCAGTTGCATCATTTCCACGGATGGACCAAGAATCGCCACGATTTGAAATCACACAGAGCCTTAGCATATAGCTATAGAATCTCGAGACGGCAAAACAACCCGAAGCAAATTGTTAAAAACAATTTGAGGAGACGTCTCGAAAATGTGACGAGAGAATTTCGACGCGAAACCGTTACTTTTGAGTTGGAGAAACAAAAAAAAAATGTCACATTGAGATTTCTGAGTTGCAGAACGATGTGTCGACAGAATACGAATGAAGATAGAATTTTGAAGTAGCTAACAGTAAATAATGGGGATAATGTATTTTTCTGAAGGATAGGTAAATTTAAAATATCTGAAAAGTCAATAAATAAAACATTTCGTTTTTGAAACTGCATGGATTTTAATTATGGTATTTTTTCGGTTTTATTTTGATTTTGATACACAATTTTCACAAAAATTACTCAAAACCAACAGTGGTTGAATAGATAAGAAATTGCGGGTATTACTTAAAGCCCAACAGAGTACAAACACACTTATTGTATTCAGAATATTAAAAATAGGAATAAATTATTCTGGGTGCTATTCTCGAGAGAAAATTTTAAATTTCATCTAAGCGATTTTTTTTTAAATTCTGAATCACAAGAGAATGATCATTTGGGAACTGTGTAAAAGTTATACTAGGTTTTTAAAAATTATGGCCATAAACTATTTTTTTGGTTTCTTTCTTACTTAGATTCTTTTAAAGTTCTTTTTTATGCATAACAGAAAACTATACATGAACAAAAATTTATTTTTTTCATGGAAAAAATATTTAAAAAAATAATAATAGTAAAATTTTGGAAAAATAAAATACCTTTATATCCTATTTGAATCAATTTCTGTTAATTTCAATGTTATTTGAGGGCTAAGGACACTGACTTTTCGAAGAGTTTCTTTGTTAAACTGCTCTGCGGAGGCGCGAATAAGCGTTGATTAGGGAAAGAGGCATTGCGGGTGGAAAAAGGTTTGAGAACTCCTGCTCTAAGCCATATATACTAAACCCATGAAACGCGGACAAGATGTGGCCCTTCTGGGTTATCCGATGTGGCCCGCCACCTCAAACGTAATTTTGTAAAAATGAACTAAGCAGCACATTGACAGATCGCTTAAGTGACCAGTGGCGCAATTTCTAGAGCATTTAAATTGCACATGGCGCTTTTTCAGATCACTCAAGTAAGCCCGTGGCACATTCACATATCGTTTAAGTGACCTGCGACACAGTTCCAGAATACTTAAGCGGTCCGTGGCACATTTAGACATCCATGAATGACATGTGGCACAGTTTTAGAGCACTTGAGCGGTCCCCAGTGAAGTTCTACATCACTCAAGTTACCCGCGGTACATTCTCAGATTACTTGAGTGATCCGCGGAATAATTACGGATCACTTGAGTGAAGCGTGGCAAAGTTCCAGAGCACTTAAGCGGCCCGCGGCACATTTCCAGATCACTTGAAGGATCCGTGGAGCATTTAGAAATCACTAAAATGGCTCTGTACAGGACTTATCAATAGGGAAAATATTAGTTCAGGTGCCCACAAACACTAGCGAAAGGTTTTTTCGTTTTTGGCACAACGAGTAAGATGCCATTGAGAATATTTCATATTTTTATAAAGGGTGGTTGATGACGTAAGCATCATTCAAAATCCCCTCCCCTCGTCATCAAAAGTCAGTAAAGTCACCCGAAACAACCACCCCCGCCCCCATCGATGCTGACGTAATACTTGAATGATCTCTTACCTGAATTCTACACGCTATTTGGATACTTTTCTAATTGTTAGTATGACTCTAGAATCAGTGGTTTGCCGGTAAAATTCGCCAATGGGAATTATGGAATCACCCTGTATATTAAAAGTATATATATTTTTCCGTATTTCAGTTCTCTCTTTTTTCATTCCAGCGTCTGAAAGAGATCTGTGTAAATCTTGTTTTTACCATCAGAGTTCAGAAGAGTTCTGATTCTCATCGCTGCAATATTTTCTTCTCAAATGTGTAGAGCTTATTTTTCATCCTTAATACTGGTCAACACATATCGCAGTGGAATGTCCTCTTTTTTTTTACCTTCCGGAGTCTTGTGAAATGACCATTCAGACTAAAGAACGTAATTCAGACTCGCTGTAGAAATAAAACCTTTAGATATGGGAATAGTACTTGATGCCTTATACATGTATAGTTGCTCTTACTGATACAACGTACATAGCGATCCAACTTCGTTTTTTGCTTCTTGTTGTTTTTCCCTTAAAAGATAGACGAAAAAAACAACAACATACTTTTCTCTTGACAAAAAATTTCTGTGTCAACGTTAAGCCCGGAGTCATAGCTATCAACAGCAGCCATTCTGTTTTTTTTATCAGTGCTGTCAACTTCAGAAAGTTCCATTACTCTGTATAGGAAGATATAAGTGGGAATTTATCAAAAAAGAATCTTGTGTGCATCAAGAAAGGGTGTTACTTGTTAAAATGTTGGAAAAATTGTGAATAAGCAAAATGTTTCAAACATAAAGTCAGAATTCATTTTAGCAGATTTGTCTAAATTTTTGAGCATCTTAAAGGGTATATCTGATCTTGAAAAAGATGCAATAAAAATGAAAGAGAAATTTTACATGGTTGCGTATGTATGAAAATTCTACTATTCAATAAATCATAGTTAATCATTTCAGCATGCTATTGTTGCTTTTTAATCACACGAGTCTTAATTAAACCAAGACTTACAGTTAAAAGCTAATTCGGGTTGGCTACGTCTCATATCTCTCACTGGGACTCGGACGCAGGTTGAGATTCAGCTAGCGATTGGTGCACTAACCACTCAGCTTTTTTTTATCGTTTAACGGGACAAGGGACGTTCAAAAAATGAAGGTTATATTTCTTTAATGTTTTCAGCTAATGTGTTTTCAAATAGCATAAACACACAATAGATGCATTTTAGTATATTGAATCAAATACACCAAAATGGAATTATTATTTTATTATGGAAATGTTTTTGCTATGTATGGAAAAATAATCGCAAATGTGAAATGAATTATATTTAACCCCTGCGTTCCCCATTTCGATGAAATTCATTTATATTTTTTTATTTTGTATGAATTTATTTATTAAATTATTTTTATTTTTGTATGAAATTTTGAGTAAATTGTGTGTGAATGAAATTTAGTTCGCAAGGAACATTTTGAATATCAGTTTGTGACGAAAAACAAACTCGGCGAAAACCAGGAATGAAGATATTATTTCAAGATTTCTTCATCATAAAAATCGGAATAGAAAAATAAGTAACCAATGGATTTTGTATAATATGCGGTTTGTTTAAAAATACTTTGCGCGAATTTCATAACTTTTTATGTAAAAAAAAACAAATCGTTACTTGTTATTTTCATGATTTGAACGTCCCGTATTCTTTTGAACATAGCTTTTCAATGAATTGCGAATTAATTCTAGGTTTGAGTAGAAGTAGCTACCAAAATAGGATTTTTTTTAAAACAAATGTAAAAAAATACTGAAATTTCAACTACGAAAAACAAATGAAAAACATACAGAAAACTTAAGCTGAAAGCAAATACGAATGTTTTTGAATTTTTTATATAAATTATACCGAAGGTGTTACTTGATATTTTAATAAAAAAAGTCAGAAAAAATATGCAGTAATTATTTATAAAATGAAAAACTTGATTAATGAAAAAATTTTGAAAGATTTATTTTATGCATTAATTATTCAATTATTAATTACAAAATTAGTGTCAGGGGAGGAGTATATTACGGCAATATCCGAAAATTAGATAGCATTTATAACAGAATAAGATTTCAAATTATAATAGATAATACCAAAATATAATGCCGTACTATATCTCCAAAGACAAAACTACTTATACCAAATTATAAATTTTCACAAATAAATTTAAAATACAGAGAAAATGTTTAACACGTTTTAAGACAAATGATTTTTTTCTTTTTAATGGTTACGCGTTTCGACTTTGCAATGAAAACGCGTTACTAGTAAAAATAAAAAAATTCATATTGGTGTTTTTTTTTTAAAAACGTGTTAAATATTTTCTGTGAATTAAAACCAGACAAAGTTTCTATTTTTTGGATAAATGAAAAATATTTAACAAAAAGTCATAATAGAACCACAACTAGATACAATCAAGTATACTAAGTTGCTAAAACATAATTAAACACTGTATAAAGTATCGGTACTAGTGGTAGTAAATTGTAACACAATTGAAACGTTTAAAAAGAAATACGATAAGCATGTTGGGGTAAATCGAGAAGCTATCCATACTTAGAATAAGACAACCATAATATTCTTTATGGGCATTGTATAATATTTTTATCATGTGTATATATTGTTTATAATTTTTGTGATTGTGTTTTTAATTGGGTTGCTGTATTTGTGAAATAAATAACATCCATATTTTTGTTATGGGCATCTTTTTCTCAGCCACCTCGTTGGGCATTTTGCCTGTTGTGACTTTGTATTTGTATATAAAAAGAGCTTCTTCTACATTGCCCCTAAGGTAATAAACTTATTCTACGCTGAAAATAAATTTAATAATAAAAATAACAATCATTTAGCTTTTGAATTTGTTAAAAATATTGATTTCAAAACGATTATGACAAAAATGCATCGTAATTAGATATAAAAAAGTACAAAAAAAAGAAAAATTGTATAGAGTTCAATGAATGTATATATATGTGAATTATATAGGGGATACGTATATATATATATATATGGGTGTTGTTTCTAAATATATATGTAATGCTTATATTGTATTGTACTGATATTCACAATAGGTAATTAAATTATGTAACTATATGATATTGACAATGAGTAATTTAACTATACGAAATATACTGAAATCGTAAATACATGAACAAATATACAATATGACGTATCTAGTCTTTATATAAGTTGTTGTTTGAAACATATTCACCAAAAATTCTAACGCTATATCCACTCGAAGGACCCTCAAGTTCCTTGAGGTCACAAAGTGTGTGTTTTTTACGTTTATTATGTTTGTGCTTTGTTATATTAAAAAAAAGTTAACATACATAAACTGACGAATAATAAATATGCATCTACCAGTTTCGTGTGGAAAATATAAAATGAAGAAAAAGTTTCTGAAGCTACGAGAAATAGATGGCGCAACCATCGCAATCGGACACTGAGAGCTAGACAAAATTTTGCTTCTTCACTTTCCAAAAACACTAGAAACTCATCTTTTCTTTGAAGAATTTGCATTTCTTTACTATTAAAAACACAATCAAAAAAATTTTTAGTCATGCTTTTAATAGTTATTTTATTTCTCTCTATTTACCAAAAGAGGAATCGAAACCTAAAACATTAATGAAAGAGCAGTAGAATCGATTACCTTCTTCAACTCAGAATCAATTGTGATTATAAGAATGTAGCTATAGTAGTGTTTTATCACATTACCTTGAAGTTTGAAAAAATATATAAATTTTAAAATTATGATGGCACTCTCAGAATTTAGACGTTAAAGTTGTTGATTACATGGTATTAGATTGGTATTTATTTATCATGGTATTCATTGATTCTGTCAAACTGATTTCAAGGAGAAGTTAGTGGAAGAGATGTATTAAATCTACTTGGTCTTCGAGGTTGATTCAATTATTTGCGATTGCAATAAGCTATCTGTTCATTTGCAAATTTTTATTTTACGTTGTTTTGAGTAAATTGATATTTGAACTCATACTCCTTGATTGAGATGACATTTTACTCTTAACTTGAGGTGAGATTTATATGCATGATTATATATACGTATATATATATATATTTATTTATTTATATATATATTATATGGGTGAAATATTTGTTTCATGAAGAAGTCTATAGCAGTGGTCTTCAACCACCGGTCCACAAAACATTTCACTAAATTCACGTAGCCACTAAATAATTTTAGATTTTGATGAATGAAATAGCCTTTGTATTGGTCTTTATTTGTCTTAGCCGTCAGTAGGTTTGTGAATTATTTATTCCATCTCCCCCCGTGGTCCGTGAAACTGTTCAACTATTTTTACTGGTCCGCAGGTGTAAAAATGTTGAAGAACACTGGTCTACAAAGTATTGTCGAACATAGGATAAAAAGAAAAGGCACATATTAAGTGACCATCAGCTGGTTGATACAAATAGTTAACAACAAATAGTTTTGAACATTATCTATTAATATATTGAGCTATCTGAAAGCAATGTTGCGATGGACAAAATTCATGAAGAATAAAGTCTGAAACTCAGAGTTCTCTTGACATGTCATGATTGTTACGGTTAACTTTTTTGCATGGCTAATAGCACAACTGTAATAAATATAATAACTGTTGATTCTTATAGATTTTTAGGTACTGAGTCATTTCACTTCTATATAACTTCTATAATCTTTGTATAACTCATTATTTTTGAAGCGAATAAAAATGCGATTAACCATTAACAGAAATCAGTAAAGCTAAAGATTTGCAAACCAGCTTTTTCCCTTGCACTTTTCAAATTTTTACGCGGTTGTTATGGGCAAAAACAAAAATATTTTTCTTTTGATTTAAAGTTGCCCACCGTCTGTGCTCATTTTATTTATCTTGTTTAAATGAATAGAGTATATCTAACAATTTTGAGATTTTTTTCCACTTCCAATTAAAAGTTTACGTAGATTCACAAATTGCATCACGGCTTTTGGTTATATTTCTGCAACACAATTAACTTGATTATCACAATAAGCTTGTTGAATGAAACCTCACAGCTACAAATTGTCATGAAGTCTGACAAATACAGTTTAAAATTTTTACGCCATTTCATGTGTGTGTATGAAATAACATTAAACCACCTTATTTAGAAGAACAAACAATAGATAGCTAGATAGAACCGCTCACAACCCCGGACTGATGCAAAGCAACTTACTTTCGTTACCTTAAAAGAGGCAGGGTTGTGTCGGAAAAGAACAAACAATAAAGAGATAGATGGCTTTCATTTTGAAAATTAAGAGCTAAGGTGAGGGGTTCGGAAATGAAAATTAAGAAACGAAATGTAAGAGCATCTTAAAGGGGCGGCAAAATTAGTAGTGTCAAGGACAGCGAGAGCCTGAAATCCGTCTTTGCTAAAAGGAACACGGGCAACCGCCTCCTTATAAATACTTATATATACGCCCCTGAATTCTTTTGAAAAAACGACAAACGCAAAAATGCAAACTAAAATAAATTTCGAAGTCGCCATGTTTTTTTGTGAAAAGAGAAAGTAAATTTGTCAAGACATCACGGATTCATAAAAAACAAAATTTCAGGGCGATAAAAACCAATTGCAGTCACAAAGAAATGAAAAATCTTCATTGTAACATATAGAATTCGATATGAAAATGTAACTGGATGAATAATCAATAGGAAAAATCAGAAAAGCACTAATTATTTTGAATACATCAATTGATAAAGTAATTGAAAGTTTTTCATTGAATCATTGTTATTATTTTACTGTTTCCACCTGTCATATTCGTCAAGTTACCATCTTTAACATTCTTCATTTAAGTTTATTATGCTTAACAGTTTCGATATAATTTTAAAATAACTCGAAAATTATATTGCTCGATATTGCCCTGTTTTATTGATCAACACGTGGTGTAATTAAAATGACAGGGTAAAAAAAAACGATCACGCAGTAAACACCATGCACTTTCCCTCAAAAAATTTCACTTAATATTGAAGGAGAGTAAATTACCATATTCTGGCAAAAAAAAAAAGTTTATTTGGTTAAACAATTTTTCAAATAGATCTCATTTGGCTAACACTTTACTAATCGGGTGATAAGTTTTAGAATACAGTGGGAGAAGGTAACGTGCAAAAACAAGGTTATTACATTTACAGTCTACACCAATAGAAAGAAGCGCGAATCGTGAAAAAAGAAGACCGAACTTTGCTTCTTATGGATTAAATATTTCAGTTCATTTTCGAGAAGCAGAAACCCGCAGCTGGGGAACCAATTTACTTGCGTTAGGTGTTTGGCACGTAACTGACTGCTACAAAACTGACACGTCACAAAACTTCAAAACGTTATAACTCTCGAAATATCCGTCCGATCGTAAAAAACAGAAAACTCTTTCCAAAAAAGTTTTTCACAAGGAATCACGCGTATTTTTACACACGTTATTCCTTGCGAATAAAACACACAAGTCAATAGCGTCCATTCTGTATATGATTCGGTAACTGGTAAATCCAGTGATTATGCATAATTGACAGTTTTTATGCATAATCATCGACCTTTTTTGTAAGTTTGATAAATTTTGCGAATTTATCACACTTACCTGTGATTATGTATAATTCTCAGCTCGTATTAAAAAAAAGATGAATTGCCAATGAATTACTTAAATATACCAGACATTTCACTCAAACTTCAATCTAGGATGATAGACCATATCTAGTGATGTTGATTATGTTTAAAAATGTTGATAAATGTGAAGAAAGCTAACATTACAAGATTGGTAATGATTGAGAGGTCTAAAGCACAAGTGATGTAAATGACATATAACTATTTCTGAGAAAAATTTGTTTGAAGTTGAGTGATAACAGAGAAAATTGTACATGCAAACTCTGCAATATCGGTTTTGTGCTTACACATTCAGTTTTGGTGTGAAGTAGTTTACAGCAGATTTAAAGAATTTTTCAAATTTTATAATAATAAAAATAACTATTTGATAATGAAATGTTGCACTTACACCTCCAAACTATTTTGCAGATTAAATAAGAGTGCAAAGTAAATAATAAAAATGTAATGTGTAAATTACATAATACAATCTAAATAACAATTTTATGAAAAAGTCCGTCTTCACACAGATTGGAAATGTGACAGCAAGAGTCTTTCAGATCTTTCAGAGTCTTTCCTGATCAGAAACCGATTCATATACATGTTCATGTTCATCCAGTTCTACGTCATCCTCAGTATTTTGTTCTGACACATGCTCATGAGTACATGTTTGTCTTTGAGAATTGTAGAAGTCATGGCATGGTGTACTGGTGGCACAGAAGAAGGTCCTGCAGGTTTTGGAACTTCGTGTATGTGATCTTTTGTTGTACTTCATTGACTTTCAGTTTGGAAAAGCTGAGTGCGTCTCTTCCAGTTTGGCCTGACTTTGAGTTCATTGTAGGAAACTCTGCAAGGTCACCTAAGTTTTCTTTGTAGGAAAGGGCCCACTGTTCGTTCTTTTTGCAGCGAGGCCATTGCATCTTCCGTGGACCACTCACTGCGTTTTTGAGAAAATGCTTACGAGAATCTAGTGATGAAGTCGCTGCATTTTTTCGGAACCTGAGAATTCCGCTCCTTAAGTGAATTCTTTATCCGAGGAAAAAGTCACATGGGGCAAGATCAGGGGAATAAGATGATTGAATGTGATTAGATTTAGAATGTATTAGATGATCAGAATGTGATTTTTTTGACAGATAATACGTATTATATAATATTATCGGTCAAAAAAAAATCACATTTTGATACTTCTACAATCATCTTATTCCCCTGATCTTGCCCCATGTGACTTTTTCCTCGGATAAAGAATTCACTTAAGGGCGGAATTCTCAGGTTCCGAAGAAATGCAGCGACGAGCTAACGAGCTTGTAAGTACCATATGTTTAGTAAACGATAGGTGAAACACCGTCGGACTCAGTTATAACGATTTCGAATATTCCGAGAAGTTTTGTCGTTGCAACCGAATATGATTTTTTTGACAGATAATACGTATTATATAATATTATCTGTATTATCTGTCAAAACATCTAATCTAACTAATCTGACACCAGGAGGAACCCATGATCCCTACATCCTGGAGCAGGGCCCCTAGGCTACTTTACTGCACACCAACTCCGGTCATATATTGCCATACGGCAATTTCTAACCAGTGGAGTTAGGGGGGAAATGAAGGCGCCATCTATTGGGGGTCGCCCCAGACTCGATAGGTAAAGAACTTGTTTCTACTGTTCTATGCCTGGATTTGAATTGTGAACCTTCACGGTAGCCTTCATAGTGGAAAACGAGCATCTTACCATTGCGCCACTCGGGCACAGGGCCCCTAGACTAGGATCTTTGACATGCCCCCAAGAAAGACTTTTCAAGGACCCTTTTATAGTGAATTTATAGAAAGACAAAAAAATGACGATAATTCCCCCCCCCCCCAGGCCCCAGGTCTAGAGCCCAACCCCCACTCTTGTTGGGGACATGGAGGGACCTGTGAGAAGGAGCATTGTCGTGATGGAGCACCCGCGACTTGGTCTTTCAAAAATTTGGTCGTTTGCGTCTTACCGAATCATTCAGACGTTCAAAGATTCCACAGGTCCCACCTGATGTCAAATTACCTGTCAAAACATCACATTCTGACTCTTCCACAAACAGCTTATTCCACTGATCTTGCCCCATGTGACTTTTCCCTTCTTCCTCGGATAAAGGAATTGCGTAAGGAGCAACGATTTTCAGATTCCGAAGAAGTGCAGCGAGCTGCGACGAAGGCACTGGAGGATGTGGCAAAAAAAAGCTTTCAATTCGTATTTGCATTTTTGTATTCATATGAACAATGGCAAAAATGCATAATTGTGTGTGCACTGGGTAATTACTTCGAAAGAAACACCTAATAAACAGAATTCATTCTTCCGTGATAAAATGAGTCTCGGAACTTTTTGAACATGGCAGTGTAATGTTATCCCCAAAATATTTCGTGCTACCACTAATTAATCTTGCCCACACAATATTTTGGAAACTAATATTTTATACAATAGGTAAAACTTATTAACATATTTCAATATGAGAAATTTTTGTATCAATTACGCGTATCTTAGCTTTAAAAGAAAGGTCCTGTGTTATTGCACGATCATTTGCGTAAAAGAATAAAATTCTATGACGACAAAATTATGTTTGCGTACAATTATTTTTATTGCATGGAAAAACTTGGCTACGTCTAACTAATCAAAAACTATTATTAAATTTTTGCATTAACTCTGCCAAGAGAATTTTTGTTTGCAGCATTATATTAGCCAAGAAATAAAATTAACCTTTAAAATCCGCGTTCATTTATTGGAGCCTAAATTAGAGCGTAAGGAACCAATCTTTTCACCATTGATTGAATAGAGGAAATAAAAAGAGAAATATATGAAAAAGAAAAATGTAGAAATAGGACAAACTAGATCTCGCTCAGGAAAATTATCCATATTATTATTATCTGCTATCATTAGCGGATAAACGATCCTTAATGATATTAAACGAGCTCAAATATTATACATAGAAACAAAAAGAAAAAAAATCCGAGAATTTGAGGAGAAAAAAAAATAGCTGTGGTAAAGATGATATTCAGGGAATAAATATGCATTAATATTGAGTTATATCATACTTTAGTTCATTTACTATTATTATTATTTTTGTTATCCTTAGTTGATATAAGAGTGGTTCAACCCAAATCATTAAAGAAACTGTTATGTGTTTTAAGTAACTGGTATAAGTACAGTCAAACCCCGTTATAGCGCTCTCGTTGTACCACCAACCCCGCTTATCGACGCAAATTTTCAGCGAACAAATCTTCCATATAGGGATGATGATGTAAAAAAACCCGTTTTAGCGTCAATTCTTTATAACGCTAACTGTTGTTTGGATGTATAAAAAGTGAATGTGTAATTTTCCAAGAAAATTTCCTCAACATTACTTATTCATTTATTTTTTCCCCGAAGGGAGTTAAGAATTTATCTTTTTCATTCCACTGTTATTATCGGTCAGCATAACAATAGTTTAGAGCAGCGGTTCTCAACCGGTGCTCCACGGAGCCCTTGGGGCTCCCCCTGCCGCTCCAGGAAATTAAAAGGAATCTGTAAAATTTATAAAAATATATAAAAAAAGTAAAAGCTCTGCATAAAAACATCGTAGAAGCAACAGTGATCACTGGGCATGCTCGGGAGAGATAATTTTTATTCCAAGAACATCATTAATCCCAACGGAGTATCCATTCGAATTCAAGAGAATACAGTTTTCTCTCAAGGTGTGCTTTGCTATGACTATTAATAAATCTCAAGGGTAATCTCTGAAAATGGCCGGCGTCCACTTGAGAGAAGATTTTCTCTCATGGACAGTTTTGTGTCGCATGTTCCCGAGTGAGCTCTGCCAGTAGCCTGGTCATCTTGGCCCCGAAAGGCATTACCACGAATATGGTTTACAAAGAAATGCTGGGATAAATGAAACTGAATTTTTTGGTATGCTTTATGCTTTACGAATTTTTAAAAAATTCAACCCCTAAAGGGGTCATAAGGGGCTCAAAGGTTACATCAGGCAACATCGCTGAGCCAAAACCGATGAAGCTGTAAATATGAAATGTGGTCAGTAGTTTTATTCTATAATCCCTCACTAAGAAGGGATTTCTCAACGTTCACCCCCTAAAGGGATCATGGGAGGAATTCAAAGTTTATGCGGAGAAACTCTAAAGCAATACGTATGGAATTTTGTCAGTTGTTTTATTTTATAATGTAGAGGCTCAGTAAGAAGGGATTGCTTGAGAGAAAGTTAAGATAATTTCTCAAAATTAAACTCGTAAATTGGTCTTATATAAGGAAGAATTTTCAGATTGTCATATCCACGCGAGCGAAGCCGTGGGTAACAGCTAGTATAATATATACATGTATACATGTAGGGCGCGGTAGCCCGGTCGATAAGATACTCGCCTAAAGTACCAAAGGATGTTTAGAGGTGTCGCGAGTTCGATACCCGGTTCGTCCTTGTCAGAAAACTTTCCTGACACAGGGGTACAACAAAAAAACGGCGACTTGACCGCAGCAAAAAATTGCTACCGCAGGGAGTCCCCCATCGAGGGGTTAGCGCACCAACCTCTCGACGAGTATAAAAAACAAGCCTGCCGTTCGGAATCAGCAATAAATTGTAGGTCCCGGTCTAATTAGCCCTCGTGTGCAGAAAATGACCGTGGTGCGACAAAAATGATCAAATGTATACATGCATATCATTTCATATTAACATGAAATATTAATATAAAATACATTTTTGATCGTCTGGGGGGCTTGTGCCTACCCCCTACTGCGTCATTTGCGTACGTCTCTGATCCCAATGTGCGTTAGGAGGTAGGGGATAGAGCTGACGAAATTTTGGTTGACAAGGGGGGGGGCAGAGTTTTGCTGACTTTTGCTGAGGGGGTCAAATATGGCTAAAATTCTGCTGACGTAGTACTTGAACGGCCCCCTAGTGAAAATTATCGGTGTACGAAAAATCTTTCGTTTTAGGTATAAATTTGAATACATAAAAATGAAAATATCCTTACAAAATATTAGGCTACTCAATTCTGAATACAAATAGAAACATAGCTATATAATTTGGAAGTCATTGAACGCGTTACTCGAACTTTCTGCCAAGGAATATTTGTCATACAACGTTTACATAATCTATAAATTACGATTTGAAAATTATGTAAACGTTATGCCATTATCTTTCATGTTACGGAACGGACAGACTGAATTTAAGTGAGTCAATATCTGGAAGATGAACCCAACCAATTCCGTTTGACAGCGGATTCCCAAGTTAGACTTAAATTTTTAGCTGAAATTTGGAAAACGGCCAAATGGGAGAGAATGGGAAAATATCAACAGTTCCTCGTTCCTTTCCGGAAAGAAGATTCATTGTAATAAAAATAAATGAGACGTGAGCAACACTAGCGCCTAGAAGGAAATGCTGATAAGAAGAATCCGGAATTTCTTTATGTGTGTGTGTGTTAAGACATTTCTCTCTCTCTCTCTCTCACTCGATTGTAAACACAAAATTCCAACAAAGTTCAAGAGCTAATAAAGGGTTTGTGGATAGTGTTGATTTCTTTATCGGTTCCGTGAGATTTTCATTTATGTAATGATATAAATATTTCGAAGAGGATTTATAAGAATCTTGTTTTTTCATGCGTTACAAAACTGTGCATCTATTTATCCATTCAAATAAAATAATGTAGTATTAACTACATTTTAAATCTGATTAACACTACATTTTACGCTTCAAATGTATGTAAGTATTTTAACTTTTAAATGCTCAACTTCTTATTCGATTTGATAATTTTTTTCATAGTTAAGGACACGTATTGAAAGA
Source organism: Pholcus phalangioides (assembly GCF_987345545.1). NCBI lineage: Eukaryota > Metazoa > Arthropoda > Arachnida > Araneae > Pholcidae > Pholcus > Pholcus phalangioides. Next base: position 30,024,732 of record NW_028301600.1, on the reverse strand, counting down.
CGGAAAAATCATTAAAAAACATCTATTTCAAATTGTACTGCTTATTTACAAGGCCTTATTAAAAACATGCAAAGCCTCAAAAAATCACACATAAAATTTCATCATTTTCATGGTCATTTTCTGCATACGAGAGCCAATTAGACCGGGACCTACAATTTATTGCCCATTTCCAACGGCAGCCTTTTTTATACTCACCGAGAGGGTGGTGCCCTAAACCCTCGGTGTGGGACTCCCTGCGGTAGCAATTTTTTCTGTGGTCATGTTGCCGTTTCTGTTGTACCACCGTGTCAGGAAAGTTTCTGACAAGGACGAACCGGGTATCGAACTCGCGACACCTCTAAACATCCTTTGGTACTTTACCGGATACCGTGCTCTCGCACACGAAATTAATGTATTGGAGTAATATTACTTTCCAAATTTATAGCTGCTTTGTGATTCATACTATAGCAAGACGAAAATTGAGATCACGAACTTCAAAGTAAAAAAAAGAAAAGAAATGCAAAAAACACAAAACATTTTAACAAATTCGCGAAATCACAACCACACATGCGCTGCAAGAAACAGAGTTATGTGTGGTGATTGGGGCCATCTAAAAGCAAATTCAAAATATAAAATGGAAAGAATATAACCTCACCTTATGTGAAAAGGTGATCCTGAATTTTTATCTTCGAACTGGCTGCAGTAATGGACGTTTAAAGGACCCTTTGCAGATATGCAAAGCTGCGCATTTTCAGAAACCGTTATCCTATTCGCGTATGAATGTAAGTCACAAATCTTACGTACGCATTGAAGTTTTTTTAAAGCATAGACCAATCACACACAAAAGTGTCCTTATTATTCAAGAACAAAAATAAGACAGATGAATGATAATCTTAAAAAAAGAACAAGGGCAACAAAGATATATATTAACTAATGATACTTACTTTTAAAAGCAATCCTTAACGTATACGGATGGTTTCTCGAATCTCTGTCCTGTTTTCTCGCATCTTTGATGATTCTATGAAGCCATTCTAGAAAGTGTGCGTGGATGTTGCGGAAGTCATTAAAAGCTTTGCTTTTCCTTTTTTTAAAATTCCAATTTCAACAGTCTTATCGTATATGAAAGAAAGACGACAACTTCTATTTTTTATTTTTCAGTATTTATTTGATTGTCTTTTTCAAATCTCCATTGTTTACATCACAATATGTAAATTACTAAAACAACGTTTGGGGTTTTGCCCATTTCAAACTTTTTTTAGAACCTTTCAATAGTGGATACCTATGGGATCGAAAATTTGGCAATGTGGAATGTCTGTTAAATGTAGTGAAATACAGTCGAGTTCACTTATAGCATACTCCTTAGGTTATTCGAGAAGCGTATGTTATAACCGAGATCTTGAAATTCGCAGGTATAGCGGTTATATATATGCATAAAGTGCACTGTTAAGAATTTTCCGGACCAAATTAGCTTGCGCAGCACATAATTAAATTTAATACGGAATGAATATTATTTTTGGTTGATATCTCCTGAGAAATTTTAAAAATTTATTGGAGGTAAGTACATACAGGATAAAATTATGCTTACATTTTTTCTTAATTTAATTGACTTCACTGGTATTATTTAAGTTTATACATGCTGATGTGGTTCATCAGCAAAGTTGTGATTTCGTGCAAAGTTGTCAAAGCAGCTAAAGTTCCCGGATTTTACTTGTCGTTAATCAACATGCTTTTTAAGTCTTTCAATTTAATGCTCTTAAAACAGTGCGGATTTCTGCTTTCACCGACCACAACAATCTTTTATCACTGCCGTCTACCAAGTGATTCAAAAGTAACAGAAAAAGTAAACGTTCAATAATTCGAAAAGCTGATTGATTTCCATGCTGTTTTCACAGAAATATACATAGAAAGACATTTTTTCAAAATAACATAATTTTAATGTTAGAATCGTTATTAACAGGTGCCACTTTTTATCTGCAGACCATTACAATGATAATGTAATTATTTACCAATAATGTAATTATTTCGACAATAAATCTTTCGTTTTTATGAAAATTTCCCCGGCTTCTGTGAAAAAAAAAAAATACACGTTGCACAAATAAGTCAGTTTTCGGCTCCATTTTTCCAGATGTTTGTCTGCAGTATGTTGCATCCGAATTATTTCTCCGTTAAGAGAGTGTTTTGGTATGTTATATCTACAGTGTATGTTTTAAAGCGAAGTATGTAATAACAGATGTAAAAATATATGGAAGTGAATGGGCCAAAAAGCGGGAATTATAAAACCGTATGTTAAATCTAGGGTGATGTATAAGTACTCTAGTACATTGAGATAGAAAATTTACATGAACAACTGTTTAGAAAAAATTGAAGGGTTGATACTATATACCCATCAATACAAACAATATTGAAGATAGAACCCTATAGGCGAAATCCATTCAGAATTTCAGGAAAGCGAAACTTAGAAACAGGTCCAACAAGTAAAAGTCCCCACTTCTGATGTCATTTTTGCAGATCGAGGGGCATGCACAAAGAGGGACATTATAAATATTATGATAAATTATACATTATTTTCTGATTACAATTATTTTCATTTAATCTCATTCACAAGTTTTGAAATTCATGCACCAAAACTGTTTTAACACAAAAATTGATTCAATTTAATATAATTACATGAATACGATAATAACGTGAAAATCATCATTAGTCTTGTATAATGTTAGCTTTCTTTACGTACGTAAAGCACATACTCGAAAAAATTCCATATTTATAAAGTTCGCCATCCTAGACTGACGGTTATACATAATGTTTGGTAAATGTGATTTATTTAGTTCGATTCATCATATTTATCTAAACAAGCTGACTATTTTGCATAATATGATTAATTCGTGGTATATATGAACAAAATTTATCAAATTCACCGAGATGATTGGTGGTTATTTTCACTTTTATACATAGGCCATTATAAAGATAATATTACTATGAATAAATTTTGTTAATTTAGAACTATATTTAATGCGATCCGCAAAACTTCGATAAACGCAACAAGAAAAGAATGTCTGGTTACAATGTATATAAACAACGTTCTTTCTTTTATGCACGTAAGTTAATGTGGACTCTTAAGATAACAAGACTCGTACTCAAGCCACAGAAGTATAGTTCTTGATACAAGTCAAAGAATACCCATCCCGGAACGAAATTATAAGGAAGTGAGTATTTAGTCAAATATATCAATTGTGATGGGTGTATCCAGGATTTTCCGTAAGTCGGGGAAAGGAGCGGAGAATACTCTATTTCTATGCTCAGATTGTGAATTTCACGATTGTGAATTTGTAAATAATAATTTCCCAACATGCGATATTGTGGCTTTTTGACTTATTACAATTTGCCTCCGCTGTTTCCTCATAAACTAAAAGAGAAAGATTATATTTTGCTACCTTCCAAAATTTGAAATTTGAAAATCCGGAATGTGAGCAACTCAATTTTTTGGAAAAAGTGACATAACATTTTGCCATCTGAGCAAAGATTTATTATCAAAAATTAATTTCACACCAGAGATGTTAATTAGTAAATCCAGTTGTCGTGATCGTTGATAAAATTCTCAAATTGCTTTTTGAAAATTCCGGACTAAAGAAGGAATAACGGTCAAAAGTTGTGGGAAAACTTGCACACACACACACACACACACATGGAAAAATACAGAGAGAGAATACAGTAAAACCTCACTATATACAATGGTACTCGATATATAAACCACTCTAGAACGATATTTTTTCAAATCTTGTTTGGAATTGTCCATAGTGTAATGCTAACTTCTCTCGATACAATGATATCCTTTACTACGACAAATTTCTCTATAACGATATTTTTGAGGATATTTCAAAACCGCTACAACAATATTTTCATAGTTCACTATAAAAATCCCTCTCAATATGTTTTTAATTTCTTCACCAGTGCGAAACTACTTTACTGGGTGAAACAGCGAACTGAGAAAACTGTTCATCAATTAATCAAAAAATTGGAATTTTTTGTTACGAACAAATACTTACAAATGCGTTTTATCGGGGTACAAACAACGCACCAATTCAAAAGAGACACCAACAAGAGCATAAATTTGGTGACGTCTGATGATAATGCTACCTCTCGATGTAACGATTACGTCTCCATAACGATATTTTTTCTTGATTCGCAGAGTATCGTTATATCGAGATCTCTCTGTATAATAGAAAAAATATATGAAATGCCAAAAATTACAGGATTGATGAAAATTTCAGAATAATGCGTGGAGATGGGGCACAATATCCAAGTTCGAAGTCGGTCCGATGACATTTGATTAAATATTATACAAAAGAGTGCATAAGAGTAACAGCAAGTACGCGCGGCATTTTAATGGCGAGCCGTTGATCCTAGAGGCATACTTCCAATTAGAAAAAGTATCCAAATAACGTGTTGAACTCAGATACGTCATTCATGTTGCGAGGGGATAGTTAGTTATTAAAATAAGAACATTAACTTTTTCATTCGGACAACCTGTGCTCAAACCCAGTGCCGTCTTAAGGCATGGGCCCACCCAGCACGGCCCGGGGACCTCAAGAGAAAAGGTGCCTCACAAAAATCAGATCTAGTTGAGATTTTCGAAAATTTGCCTGGTAGGGCCTCAGAAAAATCATTTGGCCCGGGGGCCCATGATGCTCTTAAGACGGCCCTGCTCAAACCCAATTAGAAAGTTGAAAGCCTCTCCTGATGCCAAAAAACATTCCCCCGTTTCTAATTGAAATATTTACAAACATATTTGAATTCCAAAAAACGGGGGAAAGTTCGGAAAAAACAGCATTTACCAGCAAATCTGAACATGTTACGCTGTTCGGACTTAATTTTTTCGTTCACCGAAAATCCGATTGCTCCCATACGATCCTTATATTGCAGGGAGGGAAAAGCTTTTCCAAGCCGTGACACAATCAAGAATAGTCTCAATGCGTGTGCCAATATACGAATTTTAAGAAGCAGACCATATGTCCCGTTTTTACGGGACACTAGAATTCTATCTGTTCCAGCAAAATATTGTTTGGCTGTCCTCTTATTGTTGTAAAACTGCTCAGTTGGCCACTCTTTTGAGTTTTAAATTGTTCTAAACACTAGATATACACACACAGACTGTTAAGGACTCCAACTTCGGGCACAACTCAAGTGTAGTAAATTGCCTATGGCGATAGATCAGAGTAGTGATCGGTTTGAAAGAAAAGAAAATGATAAGCAAAGACATTATAACCGAGTTTGTATGTAACTACCAGTTTAAATATATTATATGCAGAGAGAAATACATACACAACAAGTTAATTATTTCAACAATATGGAAAGAAAATCATTATAACCATACAAACATATATAAATCCTTTGGTAAAAATTTAATTAGGCGGTGTGAAGCCACACAAAATACATTTTTTCCCATTGTTTGAGGTTTTCCGATTTCAACGGCAGAAATCAACATTTTTTTTTTGGACACAATGCCAATTACAATATCAGAGTTGAAGAAACGTCAAGTATTATTTTACATAACGACGGTATTCAGATCAGATAAAGAAAAGAAAGACCATCGCGTTTATATTGGCTATAAAAAGAAAACTGTTATAAAAATTTCAAAATAAAATACCGATTTCTAATGCAACACGTATATTGAAATAATATTTCTTTTAATAGTATACATTTCCAAGCATGCGTTTATTTTTATTGTTTTCAAAAAGCATGTTCTAAAAATTGAAAGAGGGAAAAAATGATTCAAGTGGAATGGAAAGTGAAAAGAATGTTGGACAACTAAACAAGAAAGAAACAATATTAAAAACGAAATACGATACTTCAGTTTTTGAGCAACAAAATAGATGTGTAAAAGTATACATATACATACATTTATTTATTTTCAACTAGTATGGAACAAGTAATAACAAGAAAAAGAAATATTAATCCTTAGTATGGGTTTTTTATTTGTTCGAAAATTATGAATTTTATCTTGTTTTGCAACAGGATGAAACGATAATTTTACTTATCCTCTCATTTGTTAGAATCGATTTCTTTTTTGAATTACTTGAGAAAAATATATAGATAATTTTTATTCCTAAGAATATTTCGATACGAAAACAATAGGGAGAAAATTTTTTAAAAATAATAATAAATAAAAATAAATATTTTAATAAAAAGATTCCTCATGGAATGAAAATATCGATTTATAACTTTATGGGTTTTTTTTGTGATTTTATTATAGTTTTTTGTATTTCAAGAGTTTCTAGTTTCTCTTTCTTTAAAAAAGAAAACGAAACTGGTGTAGAGAAAATGGCCTTTTCACGCAAAGTTGGTTTTTACGACATATTTATCTTCAAGTTTTCTACATTTAATAATACATATGATGCTGGTCGTTGAATATTTATTTTTTTTCTTATATTATTTTAAACAGTTTGGGTGCTTTTGAGGGTAAAAACAGATACGTGGTAATGCTAACAAACTGATTCACTATTTCACTTTATTTATTTGTATGAAAGTTTGTTAGATTAGGGGAAGATTCTTTTTTAAATGAATAGTGATTATTCAATCTTAATTATTTGAAGTAGATTTGTAATAGATTTCTTCTAAATGGTTGTTGGGTGTATTTTAGTTTTTATGAATTTCAAATTCATTTGTTTTTGTAATGAGAATCGAAAATATAGTTTATCCTGTTTGAGGTATTGTCATCGGTACCATGAGATGAAACGTATTAAGCGGGGAACCATTTCGTAAATTTTTTGCATTGTAAAATACATGTTAGCTTGCACAGGGCATACATTTTGATGATCTTTAACTTTTAAACTGAGTTATATATGTATTAAAATACAGATTTCATTTTCTTATCCGTTCCTTCGTGAGTAAACAAATACAGTTTCGTGTTTCTAAGTGGAATATTTGCCAAAATATCGCATATTGAAACATTTAGCTTATTGTAAGGGGGTATCGCGAGTCCGTAATAACTGTTCATCGCGCTTTTTGTCGACAATATCCTGGTATTGAACTTTCTACCACTCAGAGCATTACGCTATGGTATAAACAATTCCGAGACACGGGTTGTCTGTGTAAAGGGAAATGTCATGGCCGTACTCTCGTACAAAAATGTGGAGTGCATCCAACAGAGTTTTGCATGTAGTCCACAAAAATCCACTCGCAGTGGATGCAAACATGCTCACAAAAGTTTGGGACGAATTTGACTACCGTATAGACATATGCCGTGCATCGCAAGGTGGACATATTGAGCACCTTTAATTTGGTTTGTAAAAACTTTAATTAGGTATGTAATATAATAATTAATAATTTTCGTAATATACACGTTTAAAATCGGGTGATTCTTTTTGAAACACCCCGTACATTCTGGTAATATTGTGAATACCAGATTTTTTTTCTGCCTTCAGGTATGGCCCCTTAACTACAAAATGCCCGCCATCAATGTCGCTTAGTTGCCACCATCATCGCGGCTGCTATAGAAATTTACTAGGACAAATTAATTTTTAAGAGTGTTTATTAAGTATTGGAAATGAGATAAAAATTTGACACTAACCACAATGTACAGGGTGGGCAAAAAGTCCGTAGAAACTTTAAAAAATCATAAAAACCGGAAAAGTAACCGAAATAAAAAACGGTTTGCAGGGTTAGCATTGATAGGTCACGGGAATTTTTTTAAAAGAGGAAAAAACCTCAAAAACAGCCGATAGGTGGCACTGACTAATACAAGTCAAAGAAAAGATACACAAATAATGAACAGAATGCCTCCAAACCATTTATTACAGCAGTATAAGTTCCACCACCACACAGGGTACCACATTGCAGGCGAGTCACAAACCAGCAATGGCAGAGTGCAACAGGTCCACATACACGGTTCACAACGGTGAAGTAGTTGTGGATTAGGAGCACAAGTTCTTATAACCGTCTCATTTGCATATTTCCACTAAAGTCGCTCTACCAGTGGCACCTATCGGCTTTTTTAGTTATTTTTTTTCCTGCGTTAAAAAAAATTCCCGTTACCTAGCGTTGCTGTCTCTGGAAACCGTGTTTTATTTCGGATATTTTTCCGGTTTTTATGAATTTTTTGTTTCTACGGACTTTTTGCCCACCCTGTACACCACAAGTGCAAGTGTTGCTTTTTATTGTGCTGTTCTAATTTTTAGTTAGCGATTCTCTTCCGTTAGATGGAATGCTATTTTTCACTGATGGCGTGTCAGATAATATGGAATACTATAAGCATTATCTGAGTTGGGGTATAATATCTCTTCAAAAAAAATGGAAAGTTTTTAGTAAGATAAAAGATGAATGTGCTTTTGTGACTCCATGATGTGACACTGATGTGACACCACCACATCATCAACTATAAAAGCAAACGATGCAATTTTAATTTTTCATTATCATAGACTCATCAAATCTTGTTTTTGACCAGTTCGAATTAGTTTTCTTCGTTTTGAACCAACTATTCTTTATTATCCGGTTATTCCATATTACCTGACGAAAACGATTTTTTATAAATGCTTTTCTCTTAGTTATAATATTTACTTTTTATATACGATGCACACTTGTCAATGCAAAGACAAGAAAATAAATGTTAGAAAAATAGTTTTTTTCCTCAGGTTTCTACCATATTTCAAATTGGAATAATCGAAAAAATTCAAGTGGTATTCTATATTTCCCGAATGACTATATATTATAGTTCTTTGTATTTGTTCTTAATTTTATACAGCAGGATCAGATGATAACACGCTTCGAAAGACAAAACATCAAGGTAATAGAGTACGCCTCCAGAGTACACATAAGTTATCCCACCTGAGGAGGTGACTTGGGTAGAACTTTAAATTCATTTTTCCATTATAATAAGTTGTAAAAAACAATTACTCTTGCATAAAAACATGAAGAACAACTTAACTCCCTTCTCCTCTGTCTTTAGTGGTGCACCTTTCAGTAAAAAATGTTAATCGATAAGGAAGATGATACAAAAAATGTCCAAAATCTGTACCCAAGCCACCCCACTTTACGGTATATTTTTGTATTAAACTAGACGAATTGGAAGATCTCTGATTATCACATTTATTCTATATTAAATGCTTACTATACATTATGGGAGAGTACTCTAAAATAGAACAAGACAGCAAATGAGGTAAAGTATATCCTTTCGGGGAAAATACATGCTCGCTTCGCGATTTCCGTGATGCTTTCAGTTTGTTACTGTTGCTCCGCGTCTGACAAGATAGGTCTCTGGAGGCGTTGACCATTATTATTTATCACGGACGAGATCACAATGAATCCCTCCTCACCTCCAAAGATGACAGGATGAATGGAAATGGATATAACGGTCAGCTCTCAAGCGGTAAATGGAACATATAGAACAATCGCTTTACTTAAACTGTCGACGAGTATAGCACACTGCAAACCTTTCATTAAATATCTGTACTCAAGGTTTCGTTTTCGTCCTTGTTTCAGCTGTTTTGACATTAGATTAAGGTGCACTCTTTGTAAGACATTTAGAGTCGTGATTTAGGAACGTGTAAGAAAGGATAGTCTTGCAAATACCAGGCATTAGCTTTATGGACATTCTTGGCCTTCTCTTTACCTAATGGTGCTAACAAGTAATGAGAGTTCCATTTTACGTAATATGTTTGGTGTTATGCGCTTATTGGGTGGCATGTTAGGTATGAAAGTTTTTTTTCATTTCTGTGTGTGTGTCTCATTTCATCTAGAAATTTGAATTGAAGTAATTCACATCGATAATTGCCATTCGCTGTATACAGGGTGATTCCATAATTCCCCTTGCTGCCTTTTACTGCCGAATCGTTGATCCTAGAGAGGCATACTTTCAATTAGAAAAAGTATCAAAATAAAGTATACCTCAGATACGTCGTTTATGTTGCAAGGGGGTTGTATGATTATTAAAGTAAAAAAGTTAACTTTTTATAAAAAAAAAATCCAATTAGAAAGTTGTTGTCCTGTCGCTTCTGATGCCAACAAAAAACATTATACGTTTCCAAGTGCAATATTCGTTAAGATATAATATTTTAAACATTGGAGAAAACTTTTGAAAGAACAGCATAAATGAAGGAAGAAGCATTGTCCGTTAGTTTATGCTATTCTCGCATTTTTTCTGATCTTTGAATCCAAATATCTCAACGAATATTGCACTAAGAAACGAGGAATTGTTTTGTTCACTTCAGGGAAGACAGAGCAACAACTTTCTAATTGAGTTTTTTAAGACAGGGTGTCCCGTATGTGAAGTTATATTTCCTCATGTTAAAAACTATAAAGTTTCATTTCCCCTTGAAACATGAATGACGTATCTGAGGTCTACGCGTTATTTGTATTCCTTTTCTAATTTGAAGCCTCTAGGATCAACGGTTCACCAGTAAAATGAAGACGGGGAAGTTATGGAATCACCCTTTATACACATGGTGAAAACGGAAATGCGTTTAAGCTCAGATAACCAGTGAAACGTTGGTTATAGAAGCATGCTTTCATTCAGAGGAAAAGTATTCAAATAACTTTCTCATTTCAAATAAAGTATGTCATTTTTTTTACTAGGGGCAATTTATGTACCGAGATACCAGGGCTAGGGCAAATGTAAAAAAAAATGACATGCCTAACTTAAAATAATACATGCCCGAAGCAAATGACATGTGGTTGAAACACGCCCAGTCAAAACTTTTGCATGCCCAGGCACGTCGGTCAATAGATTTGTCCAGCCCTGCGAGATCCGTGATTTTATTTTCCATACGATTCTCCCTGCTCTCTAACTTCCAATTGTAAAGTTGTTGCCCTATCTCTATTGAACTCACCAAAGCAATTCCATTGTCGAGATATTGATTATCGAAAGTTAAGGGGGCATCTCAGAATTCAGAAAAGTTTTAGTCGACTGCACCTTTGAAGAATCTATTGAGTTTTCACTCTTTTCTATCAAGGTTATCCCTTAATATATGCTGTTTATTTTTCTCATTCGCAGTGATTTTGAATTCATCCAAATATCTCAGCGAATATTGCAATATATTTTTGAGCTGAATGGATTGGGATTTCTATGCATGAGCATACTGCTTATATACTCCTCCGAATTTTGTTGAGGAGTGAAAATACTTTTTCAAATTTCAGTGATAAAAGCACTCCTTTTTTACCTCAAAAATTTTAGAGAGGAGTGAAATCACTCTCAAAATTGTTCGGATAATACTATTGATATATGACAAATACTTACATTAATTTGCGAATGTATTTTTAGTCACACGTCAGATATCAATGCGATAATCCTCCACTTTTCGCCAAGAAAATTGTAGTATATTTTTATCAATACTCGTCACTCCATATCACAGAGTCCACGCTTTATCTTTGTAGAGAAAGTCACAGGGGTAAAGACTATTTGGTGGCTAACTTGGCGATTTTAATCCACATACTCCCAAGCTTCTGTATGTCACTAACAACGAGCACTATCTTTAAAGAAAATGAAGTTGGCACTATCTTCAAATACAAATACAAATACAAATACAACGCCACAACAGGCAAAATGCCCAACGAGGTGGCTGATAAAAAGATGCCCATAAAAATATGGTTGTCATATGTTTCAAAAATACAGCAACCCAATTAAAAATGCAATTAACACAAATTACAAACAATATATACACATGATAAAATATTATACAATGCCCATAAAGAATACTTATGGTTGTCTTATTCTAAGAATGGATAGCTTCTCGATTTACCCCAGCTCATTGAAATGTCACTTCGTATATTCATTTCTTTTGTGCCCACCCTGAAGCATAGGACCACAGCAGCTTTGGCGAATGTTGATGAGGAGACTCTCCAATGTACCTGGTGAAAACTGGATTATTGCATTGATGTCTCACGGGTGTGTGAATAAGGGTTTTTACTATTTATATTTTTTTTCCAAAAAATGTAAAGATATATGTGACAGACTCATGTGAAATTTATATACAAATAGAAATGCGAAGGCCACAACAGGAAAAATGCCCTACGAGGTGGCTGAAAGAAGATGCCCATAAAAAATATGGATTTCCAATATAAAATATATATTCACTTCATATATTTGTGATTTTTCTTTTAAGTGCGTATTTCTTTTGGGTTAATACTCACCTTGTATTAACTGTTTAGAGGAGGCCACAAAAGAATATCAAGAAAGATAATATAATCCACAATTAGAAGAAAAATAATATTGAGAATTTTTTTTATGGCTGCAATATTGGAGCGAGAACATATCAAAGAGGCAGGCAGTCAACATACATTATTTGAATCACCGAAGAAATCTCGCATTTTATATAGACTTAACTGTAAAGAGTAGAAAAAAAACGGGTTCGAAGTAAATGATTTGTGTTACATGTGTAAAAATATTTATATGCAAGTAAATCCTTTTGACGGGCTTTCAAACAAAAATCCACTTGAATAGAGAAGTCAAGTGGATATGCTGACTTGTGGAACTAACTATTTCACGGAAACCTGTCAAAAATAGAAGTATCCATTGTACACCAACGATGAAATACAGCTGGCTCTGAGTCAACAGAAACATTTGGTATTAACTCATAAACACGGCTGTAGTTCATCAAAACACTTTGGATGACACCCAACTAAGTGACTATACTCAAGATGTAACGATTATGGACCACAAATACAGGATATACGTGGGGTTGAGATCGTCTTGACACCTTATTGAGTTCTTTTATTTTCCGTAACAGGTCATTCCATTTGTTTATGCTTCCGAAAAAATTGTACAATTCACCTCCTTCTAGCATCCCCAGCTTCCTAAGAGGTGAAGAAAGTCACTTGTCTTGCACAACAGCTCTGGGCGTGAGCGGTCATCAATCTTTCTAGCATTATACAGTGATACCTCAGCTAACAAACAAAAAAAATTCGTTCTGGAATCACATTCGTTAGCCGAAACGTGATTTCCCATAGGTTTCTATAGAAAATCGTTTAATGCGGTCCAGAAACTGCTCAAAATTTGAAAATAAGTTTCATAAAACACTAAGAAGCACTATAAAAAACACAGATGCTGACCAAAGAGGCTGAGAGAAACTACTTCGTAATTGAATGAAGAACTGGAAAGAAAGAAGATGAAAAACTGAACACACATCTTTTTATTTTACATTATGTACGCTATGCAGTCAGGTTCGTGAGCCATTGTGGCAAAAAAAAATGTGTGAGGTGTGTATGTGTGTGTGGTGGTGTGTAGATATATCTAAATAAGTTCATTTTTCTTTCACGGACATGCAGATGGAAAAATAAAATTTCCAGAATGTTTATACCGTTCAGTTTGGCATCCACAGTCGCGCCTGAGTGGCGTGGCGTCTACCACCGTGAAGATTGCCGACAGGTCTTACATTCAAATCGCGAGAAGAATATCGATAACAAGATATTTTTCCTAACGAGCTTGAGGCGACCACCGATAGATGGCACCTTCATTTCCAACCCAACTCGTTAACGGCTGTAAATTGCAGTATACAGCGATGTGGACGAAGTTGGTGTGTGTGTGGTGAAGTGGTATCAAGAGTCTTACTGTATGCACTTATACCATTCACGTATAAGGTTTTTTTCTTTTTTGAATGCATTTTCTCTTCAATTTTAATCATTCTCAAATTTAATCATTCATTTCATATGAAATACTTTCTGAAAGAGAAAAAGAGGTGTATTTGGAAAGAGATTCCGAGGGGGAAATAAATTTATATTCAGCTGGAGTGACTCTGATTGGCACGAAAATTTATCTCACGACATGGCTGATTTACGTCAACGCATGCATCCATATTAACTAAAATGATCGTTAACCGAATCCGTATTCGTTAGCCAAGGCAGAAAAACGGTTAAAGAAATCTTCATTAGCCGAAAAATTCATTCGTAAGTCGAGGTATCACTACATTCATATTTGAACTCAAAATATGTTGAAATCGATATCTTAAAACTTAAAAATGGTTATTATTTATGTATCGTTTATTTGACGCGGCACACCTTTATTGAGCTTAATTGTTTCCAAGTTTTTATAAATTTGACTGATCCGCGTTATAAGTGGCACGGTGGAAATCATTATGTCCCTCTGTGAAATGCCACATCTTTTGTGAAAGAAAAGATACTTTATTCCGATTTTTTGCTGTTGACAGTGCCCCCAACTTCCAACTCCGAGAACAATAAACCCCAGAAAGAAATATAATCTAACTTTTTTTCTATTATTGTACTGTGCCCCACGGGTTGCCAAGTTCATCTGTAACGTCATTAAGACTACCTAGCAAGTTTGTCACATTTTGAAACACAGCATCCTATTTGGTTTCTTATTTTGCGTAGAATCTTCCTGGTTGGCTCACAAATACAGCATTGGATGTGGGGCATAGAAATCGCCAATTCTGAGCCCGATCATTTCTTTTCCGCACAACGATGATACTGGCAGGAGAGCAGCGGAATTTTTCTCCCTGAATATTCTGAGGGAAAATGGGCTACTTGCTGACATCACGAGCAGCTTGTGGAGGCCTTCTATCTCTAGGAGGTGCTGGCTATGCTCATTTCCTGTACTAACCCAAAGGAAAGGCAAAAACGGAATATTTCAAACACTATTTCTTTCCTTCTGTTATCAAAATGTGAACAAGAGCTGGCTGCTGATCTGAGGGAGGATGGAAAACATATTTGATGGAGAAACGGGAAAAAAACAAAACTTTTGGGTTTTCATTGCCGTTTGGACAACATGCTTTTAAGGAGCCGAGATATTTCGGTAATGCCGAAGAGTAGGTTAATAAACCTATATTTTGGTAAACTTTAGTTTTGAACTATGGTATTTTTTTATGGGAATTGAAGTTTAGAGAATTTGGTTATTGTGATGCTGAAAAAGTAGAAGTCAAGTGCATCCCTTTAAAAAAATCACTACAATAATTGAAAATTCAATGGTCCGTTTTTCGCAAAAACGAATATTTTCTAAAGAAATTTAATAATGTCATTTGATGTAATATAATTTAAGGCGACCACCTGCTTTCGGGGTACTTTTTTAAAAAGTCATTTTGGATAAAACGCATGTGGTTTTGGTTTGTATATGGTATAAAACTTTAAAAAAATGTTAGTTCATGAATATTTTGGCAAAAAAAACTCATATTGTCAATTTTATATGTAAAATTAACGCATAAAAATATTTCATCATTAGATTAAGATCATTATTCATTTTATTTAATTGGCAATAACTTCACTTCTATTTATCGTAGAGATAAAACTAAAACCGTTTTAGATTCTAAAATAACTGCACTTTCAAATGAACAAATATAAATAAAATTCGAAAATTTCGACGAAATTCATGACTTGAAGGCAGGCCTTAACGAAACTTCGTTATTCAGAAATTGAATACGCTGTATTTGATGCCAATAAGCCCTATGATAAAAGACAACTTCATTCTGTCAGCTCGTTAAGATACAACTGATGAATCTGAAGGATGACCGTGATTTACGAAATCGTCGACTTAATTAATCACACATAAACTATCCACTCCGGCAAGAAGCGGTTTCTAGCTTGAAAGATAACACGCTCACGAACGGCACGAACTGTAATATCTAAGGCAATACGGCTTACGCTATGCGAAATGGATCCACAGCATTGCCACTCTGTCAGAAATATCAGCCATTAAGAGATTAGACACTTCGATCCTACGGTCATAAAGCGGAAATTAATTGGTTGGATCAAATCTTAACATCTATAGGGAGAAATAATTGTCTCTAAGATATCACATTGATTTTTTTTTTTTTTAGAAAATGTGAAACATTGCTTTAGGAGTTATTATATTTGAAACATATGCTTCTCCATGTCTTCTAGGCATGTCACAAAGTTCTCTATTCCGTGTTACAATTTCGACATTCTCGAAGAGAATAAAAAAAAAAAACCGTGAAGAAAAAAGAATCGTGTCTGACAATAAGAAAAGTTTGAACATCAACTGAGACAAATGGAACGTTTCAAGCCGGAAAAAAAAATCTACTTCAAAAGTTTTATCATTGCCGGAAATAATAGTATCACTAAAACAGTCTCATAAAAGAATTATTGTAAACCCCCTTCTGACTAATAGAAAGTTGTATTTATAAGAAAAGAAAAATGTTCTCTTTTTTCGCTACAAATTGAAGAACTAAGCTCGCCATAGAACAAATTTTGAGCGGAGATAGAGGAAATATGAGTAAAGCCATGGGTTACGTGCTAAAGGGTAGTTCTTTTTCGCTGAATCCTTTTCCTGTCTTCACAAGTTTGAGGCGCATTTCTCTTTTCCTTTTGAATTAACGGTTTTATCCTCTTCCAGTCACGTATTATGACATCGTTAAGACTCGCTGAAGGAAAGCGTTACACTAGTAGATAGCTTGAAGATTATGTTGATCCGTTTGTACTACACGTAAAAAAAATCGGAGAAATCATCATTGTCGTTGTTCTTATGACAATTTTCTCTAGTTTTTTCTCCCATTTTTATTTTCTTTTTGAAGAAGTATCTCAGATATATTTGACTCTAGAAATGAATATGCCATCTTTTTTGCATAATATCGATATAGGGTGCATAGGATGCATTGATATAGGGTGCATAACCCTTTATCCTGGAATAACTCGTGAACCGTTGATCTTAGAAGCATATATCCAATTGGAAAAAGTATCCAAATGACATGTAAACTTCAGATACGCCATTCCTATTGCAAGAGGTTGTAGTTTTCAAAATAAAGAAACTAATTTTTTTTATTTGATCACCCTATTTTAAAAAACCCAATTAGAAAGTTGTTGACCTGTCTCTCCTGAGTACAACAAAAACATTTCATGTGTTAAGTGCAATATTGGCTTATATATTTGAATTCGGAAAAAAAACCAACGTAAACTAAGCTCAAGCTCATTCTACGCTTCATATGCTTTCTTTCTCTTATTTTCAGCGATTTTCGAATTCAAATGTATCAGAGAATAATGCACTTAAAAACATGGAATTTTTTTGTTGTTTTCATGAGAGACAGGGCAACAACTTTCTCTAATTAGGTTTTTAGAACATGGTGAACAAATTAAAAGTCAACTTTTTCATTTTAATAAATATACAACCCCTTGCAATATGAATGACGTATCTGAGGTCTATATGTTATTTGGATGCTTTTTCTAGTTGAAAGATTGCTTCTAGAATCAACGGTTCGCGAGTTATTCCAGGATAAAGGGACTTTCCTATGCATCCTGTATATTTGTTGCGAAGAAAAGATATTTCATAAAATATAGTTGATATTTTATCCCGATTTTTTGTGTACGAGAGTATACTAGTTGTAATGCCTCAATTGTCTTTATAGATGTGCGTAGATCTAGAGAATGATCTAGAAAAAATGAGATAAGAGATTAACTCTCTATATCTCTTTATCACCGCTTTATTTCCATTCATATTTTTTTGTTACGTATATTTTTATTATTAGAAATAGATATTATTAGGGACTAGATATATTATTTATATTTATGATTTTGGTTTGATGTCCCAGTTTCATGCGATTTTTTATGTGCCTGGTAATTTTGTAAGAGTTAGAATTACATGGTTATTCTTTCGAAAAAAACACGTTTGTTTTCATAGTCGTTCATCTTTTTTTTTTATAGTCTTTTTTGGCGACATAGTTGCCATTTTAAACGAGTCTCATTGTATGAGATAACAAACGCCGAGCAAGATTTTATATTTACTACAATCCACGCTTTCCCTATGTTGCTGATAAAACTGAACTCGTAAATGTACGTGTCCCTACGAGATTATTTGCATTTAGTGCTTGCTCGCTTGCGCTTATGCTTTGAATGCCAATTCAGTATTTCGCAAGTTTGTTATTGAATAACAAGAGAAATATCTTTGTTTGCTTATAGGCTAACAGCATCGAACGAATTTCAGGGATAACTTTCAGAATAAATTTGAAAAAGGTTTTCTCAATAACTATAAAATTTCCGAAGTCTATGAAAAAAATATATTTTGGTTTCATTTTAAAACCACGTTAGGAAAGACTTCAAAATTACTAAAAAGTTAAACTTTGATAATCAAATACTATTAAAAGCAGGAGAGTTGAAATATTCTACCTAAAACCATCTCGATGGGATAAAAATTGAATAAGTTACATCATTATGAAATCGTAATTTTCCTCTAATACTACATTGAGCTGTTTATGGTAATAAATGAATGAGTTTGATGAATTCCTGTATGTGAGTTCGAATGAAAAACAGACTACTGTATTATTAATTAAATTATCATTCGCAAATAAAGGAAAAATCTGTCGAATTTGTAATGAATTTTAGTCAAATAAATAACGTGTAACTCAGCCCTACATTTTCAGATCAATAATCCCTTTATGACATTCAATTATCACCTCGGTCGATTATTTCTTCGTTTCATTTGCTTTTGGCAGATGTTATTTTCAATATTTTTTCTCCTTTCTCTTTGAATAAATAACTGCATGTAATAAATAGTTCTATGAACCTGCCGTATAGTATACTAACTGCATACTAACATGTGCAATGCCACATACAGTCCTAATCACTACAATCACATTATCTGAAAATTATTAAGTAAAGTAAATGTATCATTACAAACATTAAGTACGAAGGTTTTAACAACTGGCTGACCATCATCATCATCATCATCATCATCAGGGATCATAATCTGCAGATTAAGTAAAGTAAATAAACCGTGATAATAAGAAACACCCGCGGACCTATATGCGTTAAATAGAGGTGTCTCTCATTAGTAGGTTCCCATGATGAGTATCACATATGAATAATTTAATGGATGAAGATTGTTGAAACTGTTCCAAAATAACCGAAAGAAAAATTTAAGAAAGATAATATTTTAAAACTCCACTCATAATAAGTATTAAATGTTTCGTTATCTATATTTTCACAGATATCCATAATCCTTCTAAATGAAAATCACAACTCGACCTACCTTTCAATACTTTAAGAATATCGAGCAGATTCAGAAATACATTATTTATACCACTTATTCATAAAACAGTAAAGAGAAATCTTTTCACGTTTCTCATTCCAAAATTTTACAACAATTTGACATCGGACGTTCTTGACTGCACTTCATTATTTAAAAAACATCTCAAACAATATTTGCTCTCCATAAATGACATTGAAAGCTATTTTCAATAATTTTTCTTCCCATCTGAATTGAGCTTACAAAAAAAAAAAATACTACCCGATCATTCAAAAATTTCTAAATAATCTCACATTTCTTTGCTACCATTACTTATATTTGTATAATCTAACTATTTATTTTATTTATTATATATTTCATTTATTTGAATATGTAAAGGTACATTAATCTCGATTAAATCAATTTAATATTTTTTACATGTACATATTCATTATATCAGTTAATTTCTGAATAAATCAGTATTTTGTATCTGTGATTATGCTTGTATTATGTATCTGTGATTATGCTTGTATTATGTATCTGTGATTATGCTTGTATTATGTATCTGTGATTATGCTTGTATTATGTATCTGTGATTATGCTTGTATTATGTATCTGTGATTATGCTTGTATTATGTATCTGTGATTATGCTTGTATTATGTATCTGTGATTATGCTTGTATTATGTATCTGTGATTATGCTTGTATTATGTATCTGTGATTATGCTTGTATTATGTATCTGTGATTATGCTTGTATTATGTATCTGTGATTATGCTAGTATTATGTATCTGTCATATTTATTGATGATTTATTTATCGTGCGGTTTTTTTTTTGCTCGTTAGTTATTTTTTTTAATTATCATTATTAGTTTGTCTCTCTCATCATTACTATGTTTTATACACTTTTTCTTTTATTGTATTCGTGTTTTGAAATTTAACTCTAACAATGATTATGTCCATCAGTATGGATCAGCAAAGATCCCTTAAATGGACTTTCTTTGTTTTGTATAACATACGTTTTGTTAATGTGACGAATTGAATTTGAAATTCAGAGATAAGAGTAGCAGAGTTACTATTCTGAATTGTGGGACCAGAACACTCGTTCCTTAAAAATCAGTACTGAATTTTTTTGATTCCACGGTGATTTTTCAGCAAGCTTCCATGTCGAAAAGTTTAACCTTTACTACTGATGATACTACTAAATACAAATACGAAGGACACAACAGACAAAATGGCCAATGATATAAAGTACCACTTTCATTTTAACCCTCCGTAACATCCCTTACATACGTTCTTGGTTGGGTGTTGGTATTTTAAAGTATAACTATTTTGTGATTAACCAGATGACAGCACAAGTGTGGGACAACTGGTGTTTTTAAATATGTTAATTAACAAAATTCAGTTAGATTTTTCGCCCTGTATAATGCCTCTATATAAAAATGTTATAAAGTCAAACACTGCTTTTAAAAAATGTTCCGTTCCCTAATAAATGTATAAAGACAATTACGGTTTTCTTCTCTTTGTGGTAAAATAAATAAATATTCATGACTAATGAATAATGACTAATATTATTCAACATATTTGAATTGTTATTTGTTATTGTTGTTGTTTTTATTGTAAGCGTATAATGCTGAAGAAACTTTCAACTACCAGGTGAATTATTGTGAACTACATAATTTTTCAATTTTTTTTTAACTTTTAGCTTTTAATTAGAACTAAAATGACCTACAAATTTTACAGGATAATTATTTAATTTTTTTCAAAATGTGGTAGATAAAGGATTAAAAAGTCAGAACTAGACTTCAGTCTAACACAGTAAAACAGAAAATAGAAGAAAATTTAATCCCTTAGTTGTTTTATTTTTTTTTCTCTCAATCGGTGAAACGTATTTCTACAGCAGAAGATCACCAAAATGAAATCATTGATCCAATTTAAGAAACAGAACAAACCTTAAACGAGATAAGGTGAGAGTTAAGATAAATGTAGAGAGCGACAGATGTTAGATGTCATCTCCGCATCGTATACACACAGTTATCCATCTATACCTCAAGATAAGTGTTTTTATTCAATTTTTTCTCGAAAATTTGTTTTCTGTCAAATAAAAATACTGAGGTATATATAATTTCTTTTACATAAAAAGTTGCGTAAGATTACCTTATCAACACAACTCGTCTATAAACTCAGCAGAGGGACGAC
Source organism: Pholcus phalangioides (assembly GCF_987345545.1). Lineage (NCBI taxonomy): Eukaryota > Metazoa > Arthropoda > Arachnida > Araneae > Pholcidae > Pholcus > Pholcus phalangioides. The sequence goes on along the minus strand of NW_028301600.1, from coordinate 30,003,667 downwards.
GTAAAATTACATCAAACGCAGCCAGGTAGTAAAACGCGTTCATGATTTTGTATTTTATTACAGTAGGCGTTTCCCGACCTTTCTGAACTCAAGGACCAGTGAAATGTCTGTTGGAATTCAACGGACCAGTATTACAGGTCCCGTATTACGGGACATTCCTCTATTTTTAATTTTTTCTGAATTGTTTTATACATTTGTCCAGCACTATCGATTACAAATTCAAATGCTCATTTGAATCGGTGATATTTACTAAAATCGTAAATAAAAAAAAAAGAGTTTTCATAACTTATAATGATGATTATGGTTATAAATACAAATATTCATCTTACATATTCGTCGAGTTGAAATTTTTTCCTGAGTTTTTCATTGAGGCAAAATCCTCAACTACAATGGTGAATTTTGCCGACTTATGGCAACGTTTTTGATGACAACTGGCGACGTCCCGTATTTCTTAAGATCCCAGTTTCCCGTATTTTTCCTCAATGAAATGTGCTCATCGGGTGATTTGAATGTTTTTTCATCACATTTTTGTTCAGTGCGATTTGTAGCAGCTCTCTATTCCCCCCTCCCTTCAGCCATTTTTGCGGTAGTTAGCAAATTTATTTCGAATTGAATTATATTTTTTTTCAATTTAATTCCCGTATTTAGGATCGCAATTTTCCTTGATGAAGTATGGTGAACCTAAGTATAAAAGTATAATTTTTATTTGAACCAGTATGGATAATAACAATAACATCAATTACAACAATTCAATTAATTTTTCATCCAGTTCAAATTAAATTATCAAATCTGCCCGTGGACCACTTATGCCATCGAACCATAGGTTGAGAAACGCTGTATTACAGTAAGGAACGAGTGGAACAAACACGCTATATGAAAGAAAAAAAAATGGAATAGTCTTTCTCGTTGTATTTAAAAATCAGCTCGGGTACGTAAACTACTTGAACTTTCGATAACTCGAATTGGAGGCTGCGATTTTCAGCTGACAGACGTATTTATCATTGGATTCCTGTTTCTGTGTTCTCCGAAGATAAAGCATCGGCGGAAGCGCACAAAAAGAATCTAAAGCGAAAAGGGGCCGATTCAATGTAGTCTGAGTACTGACATGCATTGCCCAGCAAGTTGCTTCAATGTGTCTTAGGCTTTCATAAAAATAAAAACAAGTAAGATAGTAAAAACAAGCAAACAGCTGAGGGTTTCTGTTTGAAAGGGGGTTGTTCAACGATTTTTCTGGTATTCTTGGTGAATAAGCTGGGGAAAAGAAGCTTTTGCGGAAGCTTATTTCGCACTTCGAAGAAAGGAAGGAAGTGAGTCTTAGTATTCTCACACTACACGCACTTTTGACGAAACTCATTTAAAGATTCTGGTATTGGAATTGCACTTTTAGATGCATGACATGACGAATTGTCTAATATGAGTTGAGTGTTACTCTTGTTTACTTTTCAGTCGATAAAACTTTCGTTCACTTTGAATTCATTACAACGAGCATTGGCAAGACGTTTCGTTTTTAACGAAGAGATTCACTTTTAATTTTTTTTTTATTGTTGACATACTGAAGAAACAAAGGTAATGATCAAATATTTACCTTCAAGTTCAGAAAATAAGAAAATAATTGTATTTTCTATATAGAACGAGAGAAAATGTAACTTACATTACGCATGCCTATTACTGAGACGTATGGACGCGATTTTTTTCCAATAAGAAAACCATTAGCATTAATCAGGTTTATTATATCGTGCTCATGCTATATCATGCAAACTAATAAACTAATTATACCGGAGACCACCTCTCGATCATGTTTCTATCTCCACGGGGCAATTTATTACGTTTTTTTTGTATTTTAAGAGATTAGTTGTATTGAAAGTACTGTCTTTCCCGGAGAATTTTTTGGACACTTTCAGGAGAGTTCAGTTCAGAATAGTTTTTTTTAGCCAAACATTTTTAATGGGTGGGAAAATTTGGTCCACGTATGTTTTAATGGCACTTTTCTTGCGACGGTGCCATGATTGGGAGAAGGTTCAATCTTCACGTTGTCATTATCAAAATATCTTTATTAATGTTTGCAGCTGATTTCAGAACCACGCGCGGTGCATCTCCGATTTTTTCGTTAATTACTCATCTGACCAATGGCATCGACATCGGTGCCAACAAATCATCCCTAGTATTAATTCGGAAATCAAAATTTCCTACCTAACCTTTTGACTATAGACGGTGTACTTTGAAGTACAACTTTCTTTTTCACCCGTAACATCCCTTACATACGTTGTTGGGTGTTGATATTTTGAAGAACGAAGGCTTTATAACTGCTTCACGATTATACCAGATGACAGCACGCAAGTGTGGGATTAATTTTTTTTAATATGTTAATTAATAAAGATCAGCTAGATGTTTCACTCCTGTAAAAATGTTTACTGCATTACTTGAATTTGTATTTTCTATTTTTATTGCATCGTATAGTGCTAGTGGTACTTTAAAATAACAGGTTGATTAATTAGTGGTGTACCACAAAAATTTTTGGTTTTTAAAAACTTTAATTAGAACTAAAATGACCTACAAAAAATTTACATGATAACAATTTCATTTTTCATAATGTGGTAGATGAAGGGTTGAAGCTGAAGGCGAGCATCCACAGGTCTAAAACACTTCCGATGCCTCTGTTTCTGACTGCGCCATTTCTGCTCTATATACACACACATTGAGAGATACATTTTAGTAAATCTGATCCCGAACACGCATTGGAGTGTTTTTTAAAAAGATTTATACTGAAAGTTTTTGGTAATAATATACAGTACAAATACAAATGCGAACACAAAGGCCACAACGGGTAAATTGTCCGATGAGATGACTGAAGAAAGATGCCCATAAAAAAAGGTTATGATTGTCTTATTCTAAGTATGTATAGCTTCTAGATTTATCTAAATATGTTTATCGTACTTCTTTTTAAACGTGTCAATTGTGCTAGAATTCACAATTCCCTGAGGTAAGCTATTCCATCTATTCACAACCCTGTTAGAGAAAAACTCCCTGCGACTTCAAAACATGGAGTTGTCTCTTATTAAACGATAATTGTGCCCCTTGTAGAAGCAGTTGATTGACGGTGTATCAATATCTCATGGGACATCCTATCGGTCCAGTTGAAAATTTCAAACACTTCGATCATATCCCCCGACGCATGTATTCTTCCAATGCAATCATATTCGAGAAATCGTCTTTCTTCATAGCTCAAGCCTCCTGTACCAACAAGAGCACGCGTGTATCTTCTCTGCACTCCCTAAACCTAAGACGCCTTCATATACTACTTCATATACGTGTATTAAGGAGTTCTACCTAAACCAAGTCAATATCCCTCTGTATTTATGGTCTTACGGCGGCATGCACCAGTCCATGATAAACTAATCATCAGAAACGCGGAAGAATGACTTTAGAAGAGCGTAGAACTCTTTGTTAATTCGAATTTTGGATAATTCGAACTTTTACGAACCCCCTTGATTTTTCTATTTAATTTAATGTTAAAATTTCTTGTTTAATTCGAACTTTTTTTTTTAGAATTTTTTTGGCTAATTCGAAGTTGAAGGAAAAAAAATCTTAATTTTTGTATGAGTCTAAATTTAGTTTATAAAATTCTACAAGAAGCCAGACTTTTGCTTTTCTTTGATTTTCTTTCCTT